>NC_091305.1:24684361-24801861 GCF_038502225.1 Cherax quadricarinatus
CACAAGCATCTCTGTTCCCTCTTTAAGGACCCATGGAGAGATGTTTTTCTGGTCCCACCTCCTTTGAGGTGTCAAGTTCACATAGCAGCTTCTTCACCTCCTCCTTGGTTATGTGTACCTCATCCAGCACTTGTTGGTGTACCTCCCTGTTCTTATTTCCTTGAGTCCTACCGGTTTCCACTGTAAATACTTCTTTAAATCTCGTGTTGAGCTCCTCACATACTTCTCGGTCGTTTCTTGTGAACTCCCCATCACTCTTCCTCAGTCTGATTACCTGGTCCTTGACTGTTGTTTTCCTCCTGATGTGGCTATGCAACAGCTTCAGGTCAGACTTGACTTTCGATGCTATGTCATTTTCATATTGTCGCTGAGCCTCCCTTCTTATCTGTGTATATTCGTTTCTGGCTCTTCGGCTAATCTCTTTATTTTCCTGAGTTCTTTGTCTTCTGTACCTCTTCCATTCTCTAGTACACCTAGTTTTTGCCTCCCTACACCTTTGGGTGAACCAAGGACCCGTTCTGTTCTTCCCATTATTCCTGTTTCCCTTGGGAACAAACCTCTCCTCTGCCTCCTTGCATTTTGTTGTCACATAGTCCATCATTTCTTGTACTGGTTTCCCTGTCAGTTCTCTCTCCTACTGAATGTCTTGCAGGAAGTTCCTCATGCCTGAGTAGTCCTCCCTTTTGTAGTTTGGTTTTTCTCATCCTATTCCTGCCACTCTCTCCACTTGAAGCTCAGCTGTGTAGTCAAAGCACAGAACCACATGATCACTAGCTCCTAGGGGCCTTTCATACATGATATCTTCGATGTCCGAGCTACTCAAGGTGAATACAAGGTCCAGTCTTGCTGGATCATCCTCACCTTTCTCTCTGGTATCTCCTTGTCGGAGAATGAGGTTTTCCAGTACCACATCCATCATCTTGGCTTTCCATGTTTCGGGACCCCCATGGGGCTCTAGGTTTTCCCAGTCAATCTCCTTGTGATTGAAATCACCCATAATTAGTAACTTTGCTCCCCTCATGTGAACTCTTCTGACCACCTCGGCTAGTGTGTCGACCATTGCTCTGTTGCTCTCATCGTATTCTTCTCTTGGCCTCCTGAAGTTCTGTGGAGGGTTGTACATTACTGCAATTATTACCTTATGGCCCCCAGGTCCCTTTCACCCGTGCCATCCATTCCTTCCATTTTCTCAAAACCCCACTGGTTTTTAATGAGCAGTGCAACTCCTCATCCCCCTCTCCTCCCTCTGTCTTTCCTAAGGATGTGGTATCCGGGTGGAAAGATTGCCTCTGTTATCATTCCTGTGAGTTTTGTTTCTATGAGTGCTGTTATGTCTGGGGATGTCCCTTGATTATTTCATGCCACTCCTCACACTCATTTGTTATTCCATCTGCATTTGTGTGTGTGTGTGTGTGTGTGTGTGTGTGTGTATCCAGCTGTAGTTGCAGGAGTCGATTCGTAGCTACTGGTCACATTTCTCAAACCTTATCTTTATAGTTTACTAATTTCTGGCCTCCTGGGCCCCTTCTCCCTCCTCCCTTCCCAGAACCTGATACAGTCCTACCTGATGTTCCTTAAGGGAATTTAGTTGTCATCTAAAATTTATTGGCTCCTCTTCACATCCCAAACAGCCTTTCGCTATCCACTATCCGATCCTCTGAGTATTTTAAATTTCATAATATCTTCCCCGATCCTCCCTTGTCTATGGATGTTAGTTTAAGTTCCTCATGTTTCTCTCTGTGGTTCATTTCCCTCAATTTCGGCATCAGTCTGGGTGCAGCCTCTGGATCTTCTCTAAGTTATTCATATATTTGATCAGGTGCGGGGTACATGGCGGGACTCCATGATGGGCCTAAAGAACGTCATACATAATGTGCAAAGCGAATCACTGCTAACGTTTTGGAAAGTTTTTTTGTTTTAATAGGCTAACTAGTCTTGCATAAGCCGCTGAAGTTTTACGATATATGTGAACTTCTGACAATTTTGATCTTTTTCCAGTTTGTGGAATAGTTGCCTTAAAGTAACCCCTGGAATATGTGGCGTGCCCTGCCTTCCCCTTCTTTTATTTCCGTCAGCCTGTCGTATAATTCTTTGTTAGGATGTTGAGGTATAACTTCTCTCTGAACCCGTGCTGCTAGACCGCTGGGAGGGTTACACTTTCCACGATGTTTCTTCTCCCTGAACCCGTGCTGCTGGACCGCTGGGAGAGTTACACATTACACGTTGTCTTCTCTCTAAACCTCTGCTGTTTAATCGTCTATTCTCTACAGATGGTCTACTGCACTGTTTCTTATATTCTCCATCGGTTCACTGGGCTTACATGTCAGGAAAGTTAATCCACTTGTACAGTATGGCTTCCTGCCTCTCACCATTCATGAACACTGGTGCTGCTGTATTGCTTTAGCTGTGTGGTCACCATCATGCCACCACTCAAGACTGGTATTATTATTATTATTATTATTATTATTATATTCACGAGGAAGCTGTAAATCCACAAGGGTCATGGGGCGCCTGAAGAATGAGAAGACAATCAGATGAGAAACTCTGTACTGAGTCTGCTTCCACGTCTTTGTTAGTTACTAGGTGTAAAGGCACTTATCGATACATACTTGGCCTGTTTTACACACACACATATATACATGCTCTCACGTGTGTACTCAACCTACATGTGGTTAGAGGGGTCGATTCACAGTCGAGTGTGTGTGTGTTTGTGTATGTGTGGAAGAGAGAGAGAGAGAGAGAGAGAGGAACGAAGGAACGAGCGAAGAAAGAGGGAGATGCATGAGCAGTTCTTCACTTTCAACTGAGCTAATGTGTTCACAGAAGTGATATTTAGGGCCGTAAATCGCGACGTTGCGCCTGAAAAGCCTTCTTTATTAGGTGGGCTCGAACTGGGGATCCCACGATAAAATGTTGGGTATTAGAGGTATCGTAGATTGGGTGTTGGTGTTGATTTTGGTGTTGGTGGTGGTAGTGGTAGTGGTGGTGGTAGTGGTGGTATGTCCCCCGGGGTGATGCATGTGGCTCACTCTGTGCTGATAGTGATGGTGGTGGCGGTGGTAGTGCTATATCACTCTGTGGTATGTCCCAGTATGTTGGAGGTTTTGGTAGCGGTAGCGGTGGTGGTGTTGGTTATACTGGTTGTCTTAGTCCTGGTAGTGGGGATGGTGTTGGTGGTGGTGGTGATCCTCGCCCTCCATCTGTAAGAGGATTGAAGGATCCGGGAAGACATGACATCGTTATACAAAATACACAGACACCTTGATAAGGTAGACAAGGATAGACTATTCAAGAGGCGGGAAACGGGCACACAAGGTCATAAATGGAAGCTAAAAGCCCACAGTTGAGTCACATGAATTTCAGAAGTATTTCTTCACCCTCAAGTTTTGAAATAAAGTTTATGAATGTTAATTCCATACACAGATTTAAGTATAGGTATGGTAAGGCAGAGCCAGGAGCTTAGACTCCTGGAAAAATGCATAGAAGAATCGTCTCAAATAAATTGCCAACAAAAGGGCAATTTCAAAGAACACTTGAGAAATGGATGGTAATTTGGTTTGATCCAAGAAACAGGCGGGTAACTCCAGTTCCTTGGATGAAGAGGTCTTCACCAGCATCAAGGCAGCACTCCTCTGAAAACGTGTGTGAGAGAAAGAGTGAGTGAGTTCGTGCCACTGACCACTTAGTACCGGAGAAAGCCCCTTCGTTTGTTATGATTAGTGCCATTTTGTGTCCACTGGCCTCCCGCCACTACGACCACCACCACCACCATAACCACCACCACTACCATAACCGCCACTACCATAACAACCACCACAACCACCTCCACCACCACTACTACCATAACCACCACAACCACCTCCACCACCACTACCATAACCACCACAACCACCTCCACCACCACCACTACCATAACCACCACAACCACCTCCACCACCACCACTACCATAACTACCACCTCCACCATAACTACCACCACTACCATCACCACCACCACTACCATAACAGCCACCACCTCCACCACCACCACCATCACCACTATAACCGCCACTACTACCATAACCACTACCATCATAACCACCACCACCACCATAACAACCACCACCAACACTACCACCATCACCACCACCACCTCCACCACCATCACCACCTCCACCACCATCACCACCTCCACCACCATCACCACTATTACTGCTACCACCACAACTACTACCACCACCACCATCACCACTACTACTTCCACCACCACCACTATAATCGCCACCACCACCACCTCCATTACCTCCACCACCATCACCACCGCTACCACTACTACCACAACTACTACCACCACCACTACTACCACCACCACCACTACTTCCACTACCACTACTTCCAACACTACCACTACTTCTACCACCAATACCACCACTACTTCTACCACCAATACCACCACCACCACCACCATCACTACCACCACTAGCATTGCCACTGCCACCAATTAACCCTCGGAAGATATCCATTACAGTAGACACGGTACAAATTAGTTAATTAGATGATGCGTCATTGTAAACGTTTTTGGCCTTGTCTCTTAGTGTTCATATGACCGTGAATGGTACACTATACTGCCGTGAATGGTACACTATACTGCCGTGAATGGTACACTATACTGCCGTGAATGGTACACTATACTGCCGTGAATGGTACACTATACTGCCGTGAATGGTACACTATACTGCCGTGAATGGTACACTATACTGCCGTGAATGGTACACTATACTGCCGTGAATGGTACACTATACTGCCGTGAATGGTACACTATACTGCCGTGAATGGTACACTATACTGCCGTGAATGGTACACTATACTGCCGTGAATGGTACACTATACTGCCGTGAATGGGTGAATGGTACACTATACTGCCGTGAATAGTACACTATACTGCCGTGAATGGTACACTATACTGCCGTGAATGATACACTATACTGCCGTGAATAGTACACTATACTGCCGTGAATGGTACACTATACTGCCGTGAATAGTACACTATACTGCCGTGAATGGTACACTATGCTGCCGTAAATGGTATACTATACCTAGTGCAGTGAACGGTGCACTATACTGCAGTGAATGGTACACCATACTGCAGTGAATGATACACTATACTTACTGCTGTGAATGGTACTCTATACTGCAGTGAATGGTACACTATACCAATTGCAGTGAATGGTACACTATACCTACTGCTGTGAATGGTACTCTATACTGCAGTGAATGGTAAACTATACCTACTACAGTGAATGGTATACTATACCTACTGCAGTGAATGGTACACTATACCCACTGCAGTGAATGGTACACTATACCTAGTGCAGTGAATGGTACACTATACTGCAGTGAATGGTACACTATACTGCAGTGAATGGTACACTATACTGCAGTGAATGGTACACTATGCCTACTGCAGTGAATGGCACACTATACCTACTGCAGTGAATGGTACACTACACCTACTGCTGTGAATGGTACACTATACTGTAGTGAATGATACACTATACCTACTACAGTGAATGGTACACTATACCTACTGCAGTGACTAGTACACTATACTGCAGTGAATGGTACACTATACCTACTGCAGTGAATGGTACACTATACCTACTGCTGTGAATGGTACACTATACCTACTGCTGTGAATGGTACACTATACTGTAGTGAATGGTACACTATACCTACTACAGTGAATGGTACACTATGCCTACTGCAGTGACTAGTACACTATACTGCAGTGAATGGTGCACTATACCTACTGCAGTGAATGGTACACTATACCTACTGCAGTGAATGGTACACTATACCTACTGCTGTGAATGGTACACTATACCTACTGCTGTGAATGGTACACTATACCTACTGCTGTGAATGGTACACTATACCTACTGCAGTGAATGGTACACTATACCTACTGCAGTGAATGGTACACTATACCTACTGCTGTGAATGGTACACTATACTGCAGTGAATGATACACTATAGCTAATACAGTGAATGGTACACTATACCTACTGCAGTGAATGGTACACTATACCTATTGCAGTGAATGGTACACTATACCTACTACAGTGAATGGTACACTATACCTACTACAGTGATTGGTACACTATGCCTACTGCAGTGAATGGTACGCTATACTGCAGTGAATGGTACACTATACCTACTACAGTGACTGGTACACTATACCTACTACAGTGAATGGCACACTATACTGCAGTGAAGGGTACACTATACTACAGTGAATGGTACACTATACCTACTGCAGTGAATGGTGCACTATACCTACAGTGAATGGTACACTATACCTACTGATGTGAATGGTACACTATGCTGAAGTGAATGGTACACTATACCTACTACAGTGAATGGCACACTATACCTACTACAGTGAATGGTACACTATACCTACTGCAGTGACTAGTACACTATACTGTAGTGAATGGTACACTATACCTACTGCAGTGAATGGTACACTATACTGCTGCTGTGAATGGTACACTATACTGCAGTGAATGGTACGCTATACCTACTACAGTGAATTGTACACTATACCTACTACAGTGACTGGTACACTATGCCTACTGCAGTGAATGGTACACTATACTGCAGTGAATGGTACATTATACCTACTACAGTGAATGGTACACTATACCTACTACAGTGACTGGTACACTATACCTACTACAGTGACTGGTACACTATACCTACTACAGTGAATGGCACACTATACTGCAGTGAAGGGTACACTATATTGCAGTGAGTGGTACACTATACCTACTACAGTGAATGGTACACTATACCTACTTCAGTGAATGGTACACTATACCTACTGCAGTGAATGGTACACTATACCTACTGCAGTGAATGATACACTATACTGCAGTGAATGGTACATTATACCTACTACAGTGAATGGTACAATGTACCTACTACAGTGAATGGTACACTATAATGCAGTGAATGGTACACTATGCCTACTACAGTGACTGGTACACTATACCTACTACTGTGACTGGTACACTATACCTACTACAGTGAATGGCACACTATACTACAGTGAAGGGTACACTAAACTGCAGTGAATGGTACACTATACCTACTACAGTGACTGGTACACTATACCTACTTCAGTGAATGGTACACTATACCTACTGCAGTGAATAGTACACTATACCTACTGCAGTGAATGATACACTATACTGCAGTGAATGGTACATTATACCTACTACAGTGAATGGTACACTGTACTTACTACAGTGAATGGTACACTATAATGCAGTGAATGGTACACTATGCCTACTACAGTGACTGGTACACTATACCTACTACTGTGACTGGTACACTATACCTACTACTGTGACTGGTACACTATACCTACTACAGTGAATGGCACACTATACTACAGTGAAGGGTACACTATACCTACTACAGTGACTGGTACACTATACCTACTACTGTGAATGGTACACTATACCTACTGCAGTGAATGGCACACTATACTGCAGTGAATGGTACACTATACTGCAGTGAATGGTACACTATACCTACTACAGTGAAAGGTACACTATACCTACTGCAGTGAAAAGTACACTATACCTACCGCAGTGAATGCTACAGTATACCTACTGCATTGAATGGTACACTTTATGTACTGCAGTGAATGCTACACTGTACCTACTACAGTGAATGGTACACTGTACCTACTGCAGTGAATGCTACACTGCACTTACTGCAGTGAAAGGTATACTATACTGCAGTGAATGGTACAGTATACTGCAGTGAATAGTACACTATACTGCAGTGAATGGTACACTATACTGCAGTGAATATTACACTATACCTACTGCTGTGAATGGTACTCTATACTGCAGTGAATGGTAAACTATACCTACTACAGTGAATGGTATACTATACCTACTGCAGTGAATGGTACACTATACCCACTGCAGTGAATGGTACACTATACCTAGTGCAGTGAACGGTACACTATACTGCAGTGAATGGTACACTATACTGCAGTGAATGGTACACTATACCTACTGCAGTTAATGGCACACTATACCTACTGCAGTGAATGGTACACTACACCTACTGCTGTGAATGGTACACTATACTGTAGTGAATGGTACACTATACCTACTACAGTGAATGGTACACTATACCTACTGCAGTGACTAGTACACTGTACTGCAGTGAATGGTGCACTATACCTACTGCAGTGAATGGTACACTATACCTACTGCAGTGAACGGTACACTATACCTACTGCTGTGAATGGTACACTATGCTGTAGTGAATGGTACACTATACCTACTACAGTGAATGGCACACTATACCTACTACAGTGAATGGTACACTATACCTACTGCAGTGACTAGTACACTATACTGTAGTGAATGGTACACTATACCTACTGCAGCGAATGGTACACTATACTGCTGCTGTGAATGGTACACTATACTGCAGTGAATGGTACGCTATACCTACTTCAGTGAATTGTACACTATACCTACTACTGTGACTGGTACACTATGCCTACTGCAGTTAATGGTGCACTATAATGCAGTGAATGATCCACTATGCCTACTACAGTGAATGGTACACTATACCTACTACAGTGACTGGTACACTATACCTACTACAGTGAATGGCACACTATACTGCAGTGAATGGTACACTATACCTACTACAGTGAATGGTACACTTTACCTACTACAGTAATTGGTACACTATACTTACTACAGTGACTGGTACACTATACCTACTACAGTGATTGGTACACTATACCTACTGCAGTGAATGGTACACTATACCTACTGCAGTGAATGGTACACTATACTGCAGTGAATGGTACATTATACCTAGTAAAGTGAATGGTACACTATACCTACTACAGTGACTGGTACACTATACCTACTGCAGTGAATGGTACACTATACCTACTGCAGTGAATGGTACACTATACTGCAGTGAATGGTACATTATACCTAGTAAAGTGAATGGTACACTATACCTACTACAGTGACTGGTACACTATACCTACTACTGTGACTGGTACACTATACCTACTACAGTGAATGGTACACTATACTGCAGTGAATGGTACACTATGCCTACTACAGTGACTGGTACACTATACCTACTACTGTGACTGGTACACTATACCTACTACTGTGACTGGTACACTATACCTACTACAGTGAATGGCACACTATACTGCAGTGAAGGGTACACTATACTGCAGTGAATGGTACATTATACCTACTACAGTGACTGGTACACTATACCTACTACAGTGAATGGTACACTATACCTACTGCAGTGAATGGCACACTATACTGCAGTGAATGGTACACTATACCTACTACAGTGAAAGGTACACTATACCTACTGCAGTGAATAGTACACTATACCTACTGCAGTGAATGGTACACTATACCTACTGCAGTGAATGGTACACTATACTGCAGTGAATGGTATATTATACCTACTGCAGTGAATGCTACAGTATACCTACTGCATTGAATGATACACTGCAGTGAATGCTACACTGTACCTACTACAGTGAATGGTACACTGTACCTACTGCAGTGAATGCTAAACTGTACCTACCGCAGTGAATGCTACACTGTACTTACTGCAGTGAAAGGTACACTATACTGCAGTGAATGGTACGGTATACTGCAGTGAACAGTACACTATACTGCAGTGAATGGTACACTATACCTACTGCTGTGAATGGTGCACTATCCCTACTGCTGTGAATGGTACACTATAACTTCTGCTGTGAATGGTGCACTATACCTACTGTTGTGAATGGTACACTATACCTACTGCAGTGAATGGTACACTATACCTACTGCAGTGGTTTAGAAAGACACGTAAGCAAACACTATAACATATTTATTATAAAACATTTCGGTCCTGGGACCTTGATCACTTCTAACATACAGAGGTAGAAAAACCTCTGTGTGTTAGAAGTGATCAAGGTCCCAGGACCGAAACGTTTTCTAATAAATATGTTATAGTGTTTGCTTACGTGTCTTTCTAAACCAACTTGTCGGTATTTATTACCTAGGTTTATACCACCTACTGCAGTGAATGGTACACTATACCTACTGCTGTAAATGGTACATTATACCTACTGCTGTGAATGGTACACTATACCTACTGCAGTGAATGGTACACTATACCTACTGCTGTGAATGTTTCACAACACCTGCAACGGTGAGTGTTTCACTGCACGGTGTATGGTACACTACACCTGCCACTAGTGCAATGTATCCACATATCCGTTATATTCATCAAGTTATGTTCTGCTAACGCCATGTTTATCATGTTCGTCTGACGCCATTTTCATTTTGTTATGCTACGGCCATGTTCGTCATCCTTATATGCTGCGTAAATTTTTTACGAGGATCCCAACGTCAATATCTAGCAAACATATTTCTTGTAGGTTAGAATTACCTCAGTTAGGCTATGTTAGGTTATATTAACAAATATAAAAATCATTATTTTGAACATAAGAACATAAGAAAGAAGGATCACTGCAGCAGGCCTGTTGACCCATACTAGGCATGTCCTTTACAATCCATCCCACTAACAAAACATTTGCCCAACCTAATTTTCAATACTACCCAAGAAATAAGCTCTGATAACTATCCACTCATTTGCAAGTCCCACTGAAATCCAACCCCTTTCACTCATATATTTATCCAACCTAAATTTGAAACTACCCAAAGTCCTAGCCTCAATAACCCAGCAGGGAACGAAGTTGACGATCAAGAAGACGAATGGAAAGGTAGAAACGATGAAGAAGAAAGAGACTGCCGTGGAAACTGTTGTGGAAACATCTAATACATTTTCAGTGCTACCCGACGAATGTGAGTCGACCACTGGGAACGTCACGACGAACGACACCAAGGAAGGTAAGAATATTGTTGTTGTTGGGGATAGCCAAGTTAGGTATATGGATAGGGCGTTCTGCTTGAAGGACAGGAGTAGGAGACAGAGAGTTTGCTTTCCTGGGGCTGGGATGGAGGATATTGTTAGCCGTCTGGATGACATCATGAGAAGTAATGGGAGCAATCCTATTATCTGTCTCAGTGCTGGAGGCAACGATGTTGGCAGACGTAGGAGTGAAGACCTGATTAGCAGGTATAGGTCAGCAATAGAAATAATTAGGAGTAAGGGTGGGAACCCTGTCATATGTGGTATTTTGCCAAGGAGAGGAGTTGGAAATGAATGGTTGTCCAGGGCAATTGGTGTCAATTGCTGGCTGGACAAATACTGTAAGGAAAATGCGGTAACATTCATTGACAACTGGGACCTCTTCTATGGCAGAAATGACATGTATGCCAGGGATGGGGTTCACTTATCTAGGTCTGGGGTGGTAGCACTGGCAACTGCAGTGGAGGGAGCAGTTAGGACTTTAAACTAGGAATACTTAGTGGTATGGGTTTTGGCAGGAAAACAGTGAAGTCCCAGTGTAGTAATATTACGAGTTCTAGGGGAACTAGTAATAAGCAGAACGAGGTAGATATTGAAAAGCCAGGGTCTTTGGGTGATAAGGACAGTAATAGGTTTAGTAGAAAAACAGAAATGAGCAGGAAGGGTAAAGAGAAAGGAGAGTCTTTCAATGTTTATTATGCTAATTGCCGTAGTGCTAGGAATAAGATGGACGAGTTGAGATTAGTTGCTAGTGCAGGTAACATTGATGTATTTGCCTTAACTGAGACGTGGTTTAATTCAAAAAGTCGGGACATGCCTGCGGAATGTCATATTCAGGGTTTTAAATTGTTCCAAGTAGATAGAAGTATCGGGAAGGGGGGTGGGGTGGCATTGTATGTCCGAGATCGCTTGAACTGTTGCATAAAAACGGGTATTAAGTCTGAAGTAACACATACAGAGTCTGTTTGGATAGAATTTTCAGAGGGGCATGAAAAACTGATTTTAGGAGTGATATACCGTCCCCCAAACTTAGATAGGGACCAAGGGAGACTACTATGGGAGGAAATTGTTAAGGTCACAAGGCACGATAATGTAGTAATTCTAGGAGACTTTAACTTTAGTCATATTGATTGGAATTTCTTGACTGGGAATTTAGAATCATACGACTTCTTAGAAGTAGTTCAGGATTGTTTTTTGAAGCAGTTTGTGACAGAACCTACAAGGGGAAATAACCTGCTTGACTTAGTTATGGCAAACAATGAATCCCTTGTTAATAATTTAGAAATTTCAGAGGAACTGGGTGCTAGCGACCACAAATCAATTACATTTAGCATTGAGTGGAAGTACGATAGTAGCGATAACTCAGTAACAGTCCCAGATTTTCGCTTAGCAGATTACGATGGGCTTAGAGAACACTTATCATCTGTTGACTGGGGGTAACGAAGTGAGCTATCAATATGACAGTTTTCTGAACACTATACATGCTGTTCAAAAGAACGTTTATCCCATATAAGGAAATTAGATCAAATAGAAATGACCCAAAATGGATGAATAATAGGCTCAAATATCTACTAGGGCATAAGAAAGGAATTTATAGGCGTATCAAAAGAGGTGAGGGTCATCTTATGAATCAGTATATTGACATTAAGAGGGACATTAAAAAGGGGATAAGAAAAGCTAAAAGGGACTATGAAATTAAAGTTGCTAGGGATTCTAAAACTAACCCAAAAAGTTTTTTCCAGGTCTATAGAACAAAAGTTAGAGATAAGATAGGTCCCCTTAAAATAACTATGGGCACCTTACTGACAAAGAGAATGAAATGTGCTCGATTTTTAATAATTATTTTCTCTCAGTTTTTACACAGGAAGACACTAACAATATTCCAGTAATTAATTTTTACAGTGGGCTAGAAGAAGATAAATTATGTAACATCACAGTCACTAGTGAAATGGTTGTGAAGCAGATAGACAGACTGAAGCAAAATAAGTCACCGGGTCCTGATGAGGTTTTTTCAAGGGTTCTTAAGGAATGCAAAATGGAACTCTGTGAACCATTAACTAATATTTTTAATTTATCTCTTCAAACATGTGTAGTGTCTGATATGTGGAAGATGGCTAATGTAATTCCTATTTTTAAAACAGGAGACAAGTCGTTACCGTCAAATTACCGCCCAATAAGCCTGACCTCAATTGTAGGCAAATTACTAGTCAATTATAGCTGAGATTATAAGAAGCCATCTCGATAAGCATAGCTTGATTAATGATACTCAGCATGGATTCACAAGAGGTCGGTCTTGTCTAACTAATTTATTAACTTTCTTCAGTAAAGCTTTTGAGGCTGTTGACCACGATAAAGAATTTGATATTATTTACTTAGATTTTAGTAAGGCTTTTGATAGAGTTCCGCACCATAGACTGTTAAAGAAAGTGGCAGCTCATGGCATTGGGGGGAAAAGTGCTCTCGTGGATCGAGTCATGGCTCACTGACAGGAAGCAGAGAGTGTCCATAAATGGGGTTAAATCCGAGTGGGGATCTGTAACAAGTGGCGTTCCACAGGGATCAGTCTTGGGCCCGTTGTTGTTTATAATATATATCAATGATCTTGATGAGGGAATTACTAGTGATATGAGCAAATTCGCCGATTACACAAAGATAGGTAGGATAATTGATTCAAACGTAGATGTTATGGAACTTCAGGAGGATTTAAACATCTGAGTTCTTACCTCTTCTAGTGACCTACGTCTCACCTCTTGGCGCTATATAAGGCTCCATCCTGTCACTTCATCTCCATATTGTTTCATACTATGGAACAATGCTCTTCTCCAGACTGAGGGACTGACCACCTCAAAATTTTAAGGGTGATGGACTGATTACATCGTCTTCAAGTATCTTCTGCTTCTATCAGCTTTTCTGTACTCGACTGAAGAAGCCTACTGTGTAGGCGAAACGTTTCGAAATAAAGATACCTAACTGTTGCATATGTGTCTTACCTAACAACCTGTCGGTATTTTATACCATTTTAATGTTCAATCTGTCAGACACTGCAACACAAGGGTATCTTGGTACAGACCTGCAATCAACTTCGACAACCTCTACTAGTGAGAACGGCTGGATTTGAGAGGGACCTGACCTCCCAACATCTGAGTTCTTACCTCTTCTAGTGACCTACGTCTCACCTCTTGGCGCTATATAAGGCTCCATCCTGTCACTTCATCTCCATATTGTTTCATACTATGGAACAATGCTCTTCTCCAGACTGAGGGACTGACCACCTCAAAACTTTAAGGGTGATGGACTGATTACATCGTCTTCAAGTATCTTCTGCTTCTATCAACTTTTCTGTACTCGACTGAAGAAGCCTACTGTGTAGGTGAAACGTTTCGAAATAAAGATACCTAACTGTTGCATATGTGTCTTACCTAACAACAGATTTCTGCTTACCATGACTCCCAAGTCTTTTTCACATTCTGTATGACCAAGCTCTACTTCACCTAGATTATAGCTTCGAGGGTTATTTTCATTACCAAGGGCAAGTACCTTACACTTATCCACATTAAACTTCATCTGCCATTTTTCAGACCAAGACATTAATTTGTTCAAATCGTCCTGGAGTTCATTGATATCCTCCTCAGAGTGAATTATACGGCCTATCTTTGTATCATCAGCAAACTTACTCATGTCACTAGTAATCCCTTCATCAAGGTCATTAATGTAAATTATGAACAAGACAGGGCCTAAAACTGATCCTTGTGGAACGCCACTAGTGACTAATCCCCATTCAGATTTCACTCCATTAATGGTAACTCTCTGCTTTCTATTGGTAAGCCATGCCTCAATCCATGCTAGAACTTTACCTCCTATACCATGAGCTGCCACTTTTCTTAAGAGTCTCTTGTGAGGTACTCTGTCGAAGGCTTTACTAAAATCCAAATAAACAATATCATATTCCTTATCACTGTCAACTGCCTCAAATCTTCTATTGAAGAACGTCAGTAAGTTTGTCAGGCAGGAACGACCTCTCGTGAATCCTTGCTGAGATTCATTTATCAAGTTATGCTCTTCAAGGTGACTTCTCATAATGTCAGCTATAATTGATTCTAATAACTTGCCCACTATAGATGTCAGGCTTATTGGACGGTAATTTGAAGGAGTGGACTTATCCCCTGATTTGAATATAGGAACCACAGCCATCTTCCACAACTCTGGCACAACACCGGTAAGGATGGGCGCATTGAATACACTCGTTAATGGCTGACTAAGCTCCATCTTGCATTCCTTAAGTACCCTGGAAAACAACTCATCGGGTCCCGGGGACTTATTTTGTTTCAGTTTGTCTATCTGTTTCATAACCATGTCCCTCGTGACAGTAATATTAGTTAACTTAAATTCATCAGGAACTAAATAATTGTTAATTACTGGAATCTCATTTACATCTTCCTGTGTAAAAACTGACAAAAAATAGTCATTAAATAAGGAACTCATTTCCAGTTCATTATCCGTCAGCTGTCCATTCCCAGTTTTCAGAGGTCCTACTTTTTCCTTCACCTTCGTCCTATACACTTGAAAGAACCCCTTTGGATTAGTCTTTGATTCATTAGCAACTCTAATTTCATAGTCACGTTTAGCCTTTCTAATCGCCTTTTTTACTACTCTTTTAAGCTGAACATATTGGTCAGTAAGGTTAACCTCTCCTCTTCTGATGCGCCTATAAATTCCCCTTTTCTCCCCTAATAGATGCTTTAGCCTCCTGTTAACCCATTTGGGATCGTTATTATTAGACCTAATTTCTCTCTGGGGAATGTATATACTCTGGGCATTGTGTACATTATTAAGAAAACAAACATAAAAGCAGATCCCTTCATATTCATAAGTATGATTATCGTCAATAAAATCATTAGCTAGATAACCCCAATCAAGATTAGACAGATGTTCCCTAAGTCCATTATAATCGGCAGAACGAAAATCAGGGATTTTTACTGTATTATCATTATTCTTGCATTCCCAATTAATGCTAAAAGTGATGGATTTGTGATCACTTGCGCCAAGCTCTTCAGTGATCTCCAGATTATTCACGAGTGTTTCCTTATTTGACAAGACTAGGTCTAGCAAATTATTACCCCTGGTAGGCTCAGTTACGCTCTGTTTCAGAAAACAGTCCTGAACTGTTTCCATAAAGTCACTGGACTCTAGATTACCTGTCAAAGGATTCCAGTCAATTTGACTAAAGTTAAAGTCCCCTATTATGACTATGTTACTGTGTCCAGAAGCCCTAACAATTTCGTCCCAAAGAAGTCTCCCTCTATCGTGATCCAAGCCTGGAGGTCGGTATATTACACCTAGAATTAGTTTTTCTTGATCCTCCACGAACTCTACCCAAACAGACTCTCTTACTGCTGCCTCTATTTTTATACCTGTTTTTATGAACAATTAATATTTTCTCGAACATACAATGCAACTCCTTCCCCCTTCCCATTACATCTATCCACATTGAACAACTTAAATCCCTGAATATTACACTCAGCAGTCATATCCCGACTCTTTAAATCATACCACGTTTCAGTTAATGCAATGATATCAAAGTTCCCAGCACATGCTACCAAACGTAGTTCATTAAATTTATTTCTTGCACTTCGACTGTTAGCATAAAATACCATCATATGTTTTTTCTTTTGCACATTTTTCCTATTCATCTTTGTTTTTACACTATTTCTGAAATTATCATTACCCAGAGTTACTCCATGACAGTTACTATTAAGATTCTTAATATCAGAGCATAAGTCAATATTTCCATACTCATTTCTAAACCCATACCTCTAACTAATCCTAGTTTAAAGTCCTAACAACCCCCTCAACTGAGTTAGCAAGAAAACCCACACCTGCCCTGGATAAGTGAACCCCATCCCTGGCATACATGTCATTTCGGCCATAGAAGTTGTCCCAGTTGTCAATGAATGGCACTGCATTATCCTTACAGTGTTTATCCAGCCAACAATTAATACCAATTGCTCTGGACAACCATTCATTACGAACACCTCTTCTTGGCAAAATGCCACATATAACAGGGCGCCCCCCCTTCTTCCTAATTATGTCTATAGCTGTCCTGAACTTTCTAACTAAATCCTCACTTCTACGCTTGCCTACATCATTGCCTCCAGCACTGAGGCAAATAATAGGATTGATCCCATTACCGTTCATGATGTTGTCAAGCCGGCTAACAATGTCCTCCATCCCAGCCCCAGGAAAGCAAACCCTCTGTCTCCTACTCCTGTTCCACTCATCAACTACCCTATTTCCAAACCAATACTTTCCTATGTCTTTTCTAAATCTAAACTTGTCTAATTTATATCCATTACTGCGGGTTCTCTCTTGGAGAGATATCCTGAAGACCTTATTAATATCCCCTTTATTAATACCTATCTTCCACTTATACACTTCGATCAGGTCTCCCCTCATTCTTCGTATAACAAGAGAATGTAATTTAAGAGTCTTCAATCTTTCTTCATAAGGAAGATTTCTAATGCTATGTATTAATTTAGTCATTCTACGCTGAATGTTTTCTAACGAATTTATGTCCATTCTGTAATATGGAGACCAGAACTGAGCTGCATAATCTAGGTGAGGCCTTACTAATAATGTATAAAGCTGCAGTATAACATCTGGCCTTCTGTTGCTTACACTTCTTGATATAAATCCCAATAATCTATTTGCCTTATTACGTATGCTTAGGCACTGCTGTCTTAGTTCCGGATATAAGGAGGAGATAAAGACTGACTTATTTAATAAACGAAATTGGATATAATAGTCCTTTCCTGCTACTTTATTTACTATAATAGTTACATAGTGGTTTAATGATAAAGAATATCGAGAAAGAGAGAGAGAGAGGGAGAGAGAGAGAGAGAGAGAGAGAGAGAGAGAGAGAGAGAGAGAGAGAGACGAGAGAACGTTTGCATGAGAATTGTAAAATTTAAATAATTATAATCTACGTGCCTCCCATTCCCCATACTTTATCATCCTACACCTCTCCTCTCATCCCCATCCTCCCACCAAACTACCCAATCTTCCCAACCCATTAAAATCAAAATTGATAAAAAAAATGCATTGTACAAGACCACCATCTAGATAAAAGGAGTACGTGGGGAAAATCTTGAAGAAAACCGTGAAGATGAGGGGTAAGCGGAGTCCACAGAACTGTTGGAAAGGGAAGGTTTAAACTAGATGTAGACAGTGGGGAGCGGCGCCCCTAAGTTATATAATGTAGAATCTCTCAAAACTAACGGGCCAATATTTCCGGTGTTCCGTCCATCCATCATATGTGCCAACCTTTATGGTGCCTAAGTGCATCCCCATAGCCCCCTGGCCCTTCCTCCCTTCTCTGTGGTTGGCACCTGGCTCTTCCATCCTGGGTGCGGCTGGCACCCTGTCCTTCTATCCTGGGAGTGGCTGGCATCCTTAATTCCATCATGGGTGTGGCTGGCACCCTGTCCTTCTATCCTGGGAGTGGCTGGCATCCTTAATTCCATCATGGGTGTGGCTGGCAGTCTGTCCTTCTATCCTGGGAGTGGCTGGCATCCTGTAATTCCATCATGGGTGAGGCTGGCAACCCGTCCTTCCATCCTGGGTGTGGCTGGCATTCTGTCCTTCTATTCTGGGAGTGGCTGACACCATACCCTTCCATCCTGGGCGTGGTTATCACTCTACCCTTCCAACTTGAGTGTGTCTGGCATCTCACCCTTCCCTCCTGGGTATGTCTGGCTCTTGGCCCTTGTATCCTGACGTGGCTGACTCGCTGCCTTTCCAGGCTGGGTGTAGCTGACTTCCTTCCATGTCATGGTTGGCTCTCTCTCTCTCCATTAGTATAGTTGTTTACCTTCTCTCTCTTCCCTTGTTTCCTTGCTTTATCTGCTCCATCGTATTTCCTCCGTCGACTTATAGTGGTACCGTCTAAGTAGCTTTTGCGATTGAAACCTCTAGTCTCTGCAATACTGTTAGACCTACTAATATTTTTATTCTGGTCCTGGACCGGGAGGCAGGAGCGATGACCTATGGAATGGTCTGCTTTTTTTTTTTTACACAGGGTTTGACAAGATTAGGTTAAGAATCCCTAGCTTTACTGACAAGCTATTTACAGGTTAAGGATTCCTAACTTTATTGACAAGCTAAGAGCTGTTACCTACATCAGCTCGTTTGAAAGCATTTTTATTGTTATGAAACATACAAGTAGGGAACAGGATGAAGTTGGAGCCATCTGTAGGCCAGCATTTTCATTTGCTTTTAGACTCTCTGTCTGTCTGTCTGTCTGTCTCTGGAAATATAAACACATATGCAGTATAATGTGATCCTTTATTGACTACGTTACGCCCACACAGTGGGCTTTTTCAAGTCACAAACAGATCTGTTTGTGACTTGAAAAAGCCCACTGTGTGGGCGAAACGTAGTCAATAAAGGATCACATTATACTGCATATGTGTTTATATTTCCATTGTGTCGGTATTTTATACCATTTATTTCCACTGTCTGTCTGTCTGTCTGTCTCTCTCTCTCTCTCTCTCTCTCTCTCTCTCTCTCTCTCTCTCTCTCTCTCTCTCTCTCTCTCTCTCTCTCTCTCTCTCTCTCTCTCTCTCCCTCTCATCCCCTCACCTGGTCTCCCTCTCCCTCCATCCATCATACCGCCTTATCTTCTCCAGTCTCTTTTGTGTTTCGATCTTTCGGGTGATGAACTTTTCGCTCTTATCTGGCTTGTGATGGTTTTATGCATTGGCAACTGAATAGGGAGTCCGGACTGCCTACATGAATCTCTCGCTTATCTGCTTGTGTCATCAAGCGATCTCTCTCTCTCTCTCTCTCTCTCTCTCTCTCTCTCTCTCTCTCTCTCATTCCATTCTTCATATTTAACTCTACCTTTTCTTCTATTTTTAATTTCCACCCATCTCTTTTTAAATGTCTATTTCTTTCTTTTTTACTTTCTCTTCATTGTCTCTTTAATCTCCCTCTTTTCGCTCTTCTTTCTTCTCTCTCCTTCCTCTTCTCTCTCTACTTTTTTAAACTTCATCTTTTTGCTCTCTCTCTCCTTTTACATTCCTCTTCTCTCTTTCCTTTTTTCCTCTCTACCATAAGTAATTTTTTCTCTCTACCATCTCTAATTTTTCTTCTTTTTTTCCCCATTCTCTCCACTTTCTTCGCCTCATTTTCTCCCCTCTTTCCTTTCTCTCTCCCCTGTCTCATTTTTCTTTCCTTTTCTATTTTCTCTCTACCCTCTCTTTCTCATTTCTCTCTCGCTTTTCTTATTTTTCTTTCCTCTCATTTTTCTCTCTCCTCTCATTTTCTTCCCCTCTCATCTGACACTGCAACGCGTCATCACACGGTCCCCTCTTCTAATAACCTAGTGTAACAGCAGAAGTTACACGACCACACGGTCTCACTGAAGACTTGACTGGCACTGACAACGTGGCTGACACTGCTTGACTGGCACTGACCGTATGGCTGACACTTGATCACTTGATTGACACTGCTTGAACGGCACAGTCACTATTCACCGACCACAGTAGTACATAAACTGTAATGACGGATTAACAGTTGCTACCATTAAATCACTTGCTTGGCAATACCTGCCAAGGTCATTCTTGATCTTACTCACGTCAAGGATGACCTTGGAAGGTACTGCCGACCAGTATGGTAGTGTGGTAATGGCAGCATTACTCACAGGTATGGTAGTTTGTGATGGCAGGTATTATCGACATGTATGGTAGTGCTGGATGGCAGGCATTGCCCATAAGTATGGTACAAAGGCACTTGGCGCACCCAAAGCCTATGCTACATAAGACGTTTCGCCCTGGTTAGAGCTGTCCAGAGCCAGGCGTAATTTATATTAATGTTTTGCTCTGTACCACAGTAGTTCTGAAGAAGAAACGATGTAAGGAGAGAGAGTTAAATATGGCGAGGAACCTTGGGAGCAAATGGGCTTGTCAGTTAAAAAGTAAAGGGTTATTACCTCTACTCTATAGATAAGGAGGTAGAAGTATTACTGGGGCGAAGAGGATATATCGAGAAATGTATATAAACAAAGATGCAAATGTACAGAACAAGTTTTTAAATGGACAGCATGTTGTCCCTAATTTGATAAAGGTCTACTCAGATCGAGACGCTTTGAAAGTGAAGACTTGTCTTGAGTATTCGTGTTTCGTCCATATGCTTATCAGCTTCACCCATTCAAGCCAACTGAGTAGAGCTGGCGAGTTCATACGAGGTTCAGGGACGAATATAATTTTAGTTTTCTGGTGGAAGGTTGGAAGGACTAATCTAGTGCCGTTCTCAGTAGTACCAGTTACCAGTAACCAGTTACCAGTAGATGACTCACTACCAACCGTTTGTGTGAATCACTGACTGTTATTCACGTTGCTGCTGACCATAGCATGTTTTTGAACACCACTCACCCCTAGGCACTGGTGAGTCAGTCTGAGATAGGGAGCAGAGAGAGGCAGGGCGGCTGATGGTGCTTCCCATACTTTCCGTTATAATTATACTTACTAACCAGCCTACGTGAGTGTTTTTACCCCATCCAAGTTATCGAACCCATATGACACCGTAAGCAGGTTGAAAGTGGGGAAAAATCAGAGGGGAATGAGATGAGATTAATTCTTAAGATCCTGAAAGTAGGTAGGAATAAAGGTTTTAGAATTGTTGCTGTCTTTGGTTAAGGAAGGCAAAGAAGATATCTGAGGATTTCCGCGGAGTATGTATAGTTACATATGTGGCCGATTCCGAGATTTCTGCTCTTTGCAGCCCGGCCTAAGGCTGGTCAGCCAGGCTATTGCGGTATTCAGCCTGCAGGCTAATAGAGCCATATACAGCCTGGTTGCTCTGGTATTCACACTGTCGACACCGACTGATGTAGAACGGTACAGAAGAAGACTAAGGAAAATCATTGTCAAGAATAATATGTACCTAAATATTGAGAAATAAATTAAGGAACGTCGTCAATATGAGGACAGTTAAGTAATGAACTGGTGAGAGAAGTTTTGAAGGAATATTCCGTCAAGGCTTCAAAAGTAGGCAAGATACAACCCACAGAGTTATTGAGCAAGTACATAAGGCTCACCCTCTTTCTCTACCTGCCTTCTGCCATCACTATTTCCTGGATTAGTATTAACTCCTTCCCAGCACTTTCCCCTTCCATCTTCTCCCCTAAGCCTATAATCCATTATCAGCCCTCAACTGCCTTTTCCTTTTTTCCACACTAGCCTCCCTTTTCCCCATTATTCCAGTCAATAAGACTACATGCGTTATTAAACACTAACTCTTACTCGCTTTTAAAGTCTTCCTAAGACCACCACTACCACCGCTATTCCATCTCGAGGAAATACACTTCAGGGGATTACAAACGTCCCGATATTTTGTGCTTGGCTGAATAAAAGCAGATAGTGAAAGTTCTTAAAACAGCCATGTCTGCTATTTTACCAGACATAAATAAGATTGCTAGTACGCACAATAATTCAGTGTTTAGAACACAAATACATTAAAAACTATCACTCTTTACTTGGCATTATCTCTCTTTTGAAAAGTTCACTTTATTCTTGTAGTTTTGATACTAATAGTGTGGTGTCTGTTGAACAAAAAATATTTCCACATGATGACTCCGTTACATATTTTTTTATTATATAGAGTAGTTTGAAATCATTATGGGCGTTTTTACATTTTTTTTTGTGCGGGTTATTTGTGTGTTGATCCAGTCACTGTACTGTGATTTTTTTATTCTTTTGTTTCTTAATTTTTTTCTATAGTTGTGGTACTGAAATGTGGCTGCTTCTGCAAGAGCTACAGAGCCTGACTCTGGCTTGGAATGGAACATGCCTGATTTAGTTTGAATTATTAATAAAAGAAATTAAGCATTATGTTGAAGTTAGAGTCTGGTAATGTATTTGTTGACTTGCCTATGCTGACAATTCTCTCTTGATCATGTCTTAAGGGATAAAAGGATTCCTCGTTGCATTTTAATAGATTCAGGAAAGCTTGAACCTACAATCATTAGATACTGGAAATTCAGTACATCTTCAAGCGGAGAGTTGTTCTTGTTGCGCCACTTCATGTTTCAAGATGGCAGCCAAATCACCACCATAGGTGGCCTGGTAAGTGTCGAGACAGCAGAACGCTTTTTTGTTCTCTTCTATTCTTCACAACATACATAGATGAGAAGACTGGAACATTATTCCTTAGTGGTGTGTCATGGAATGCTCTTTGTGTTCCAAGAAAGCAATGAGACGTCTGTACCTTAGAATACTAAGACAGCCTCGTATTAGAGTGGATTTTAAAGGAATTTTCTCTTCAAGTAAGGCTCCAACATGTGTAAACTGGGAAACAGTTATAAATACACGAACAGTGGTCTGGAAATAGAAAGTATTTTATATGTAAACTATAAACCTGAAAATATACCTG
Source organism: Cherax quadricarinatus (assembly GCF_038502225.1). Classification (NCBI taxonomy): domain Eukaryota; kingdom Metazoa; phylum Arthropoda; class Malacostraca; order Decapoda; family Parastacidae; genus Cherax; species Cherax quadricarinatus. Next base: position 24,707,774 of record NC_091305.1, read on the forward strand.
GCTTTATATTTGTATAATATAAATAACCAAAAAAAATAATTCAAGCCTCTGCAACTAATAGTTTTTGATATAACTGGTCACCAAAACTTTTTGAATTAGAATTAAGTTTTTTTAGCGGGAACATTTTAAATGGAAATAACCGGGGTAACCACGTAAAATTTAGCGTGGTAATATGCATTTTTAGATTCTCTGTGCATAAATTAGCTTGAGAAGGATTTTTTTACTGCTTTTTACCCAATAGTATCTCTAGATATTTACTTTTTTTTAAATACTAAAAACATATGACTGGTGTATCTGAGTGGGTCTGTCATGCGGGTCTAGTGCACGAGACTGAAGTTGAGTTTGTGAAGTGAGCAAATATTTTTAGGAGTTTTGTTAACTCTTCTTGGTGAGTACTGACTTCACTCATCACTTTAACCCTTACTCCTCCCCCCACACTACTCACCCCAGACTACTCATTCCTCACCCCACACTACTCACTCCACACTCCTCCCCCCACACTACTCACCCCAGACTACTCATTCCTCACCCCACACTACTCACTCCACACTCCTCACCCCACACTACTCACCCCACACTACTCACCCCACACTCCTCACCCCACACTACTCACCCCACACTACTCACTACTCACCCCACACTACTCACCCCACACTACTCACCCCACACTCCACACCCCACACAACACACCCCACACTCACCCCACGCTACTCACCCCACACTACTCACCCCACACTACTCACCCCACACTACTCACCCCACACTACTCACTCCACACTACTCACTCCACACTCCTCACCCCACACTACTCACCCCACACTACTCATTCCTCACCCCACGCTACTCACCCCACACTCCTCACCCCACACTACTCACCCCACACTCCTCACCCCACACTACTCACCCCACACTACTCATTCCTCACCCCACGCTACTCACCCCACACTCCTCACCCCACACTACTCACCCCTCACTACTCACTCCACACTCCTCACCCCACACTCCTCACCCCACACTACTCACTCCACACTCCTCACCCCACACTCCTCACCCCACATTCCTCACCCCACACCCCTCACTCCACACTACTTACTCCACACTCCTCACCCCACACTACTCACCCCACACTCCTCACTCCACACTCCTCACCCCACACTCCTCACCCCACACTCCTCACCCCACACTCCTCACTCCACACTACTCACAACACACTCCTCACCCCACACTACTCACTCACACTACTCACCCCACACTCCTCACCCCACACTCCTCAACCCACACTCCTCCACCCACACTCCTCACCCCACACTCCTCACCCACACTCCTCACCCCACACTCCTCACCCCACACTCCTCACTCCACACTACTCACCCCACACTATTCCACACTACTCACTCCACACTACTCACCCCACACTCCTCACCCCACACTCCTCACTCCACACTCCTCACTCCACACTCCTCACCCAACACTCCTCACTCCTCACCCACACTCCTCACCCCACACTCCTCGCCCCACACTCCTCATCCCACACTACTCACCTCACACTACTCACTCCACACTACTCACCCCACACTACTCACTCCACACTACTCACCCCACACTCCTCACCCCACACTCCTCATTCCACACTACTCACTCCACACTACTCACCCCACACTAATCCACACTACTCACTCCACACTACTCACCCCACACTACTCACCCCACACTACTCACTCTACACTACTCACTCCACACTACTCACCCCACACTCCTCATCCCACACTACTCACTCCACACTACTCACCCCACACTAATCCACACTACTCCACACTACTCACCCCACACTACTCACCCCACACTACTCACCCCACACGTGACCCCTCACTCCACACCACTTTCCCCTTCCCTCGTTTATTCCCTACCTGGAGGCTACCTGGAGGGCATTCCGGGGATCAGAACCCCCCGCGGCCCGGTCCACGACCAGGTCTCCCGGTGGATCAGGGCCTGATCAACGAGGCTGTTACTGCTGGCCGCACGCAATCCAACGTACGAACCACAGCCCGGCTGATCCGGCACCGTCTTTAGGTATCTATCCAGCTCCCTCTTGAAGACAACCAGGGGTCTTCCCGTAATGCTTCTTATTGCTGGTGGGAGGCTGTTGAACAGTCTTGGGCCCCGGACACTTATTGTGTTTTCTCTTAGTGTACCAGTGACGCCCCTACTTTTCACTGGGGGTATGTTGCATCGCCTGCTAAATCTTTTGCTTTCGTATGGAGTGATTGTTGTGTGCATATTAGGGACCAGTAGAGCTTGCGCTCTAGTGAGTACAAGTCAAGTGCTTCCAGGCGCTCCCAGTAGTTAAGGTGTTTGATGGAATTTATACGTCCAGTAAAGGTTCTCTGTACATTCTCTAGCTCTGCAATTTCAGCTGCCTTGAATGGGGATGTTAATGTACAACAGTATTCCAGCCTAGAAAGAATAAGTGATTTAAAAAGGATCATCACTGGCTTAGCATCTCTTGTCTTGAATGTTCTCATTATCCATCCTATCAGTTTCCTCGCAGATGTGATAGTGGCATTGTTGTGGTCCTTGAAGGTGAGGTCTTCGGACATTACCACACCCAGGTCCTTCACATTACTTTTCCTCTCTATTGTGTGATTGGAGTTTGTAGTATACTCAGTTCTAGTTATTATTTCCTCCAGTTTTCCATAACGGAGTAGCTGGAATTTGTCTTCATTGAACATCATATTGTTCTCTGTTGCCCATTGGAAAACTTGGTTTATATCTTCTTGGAGCTTTGTCGTGTCCTCAATGGATGACACTCTCATGCAGATCCTAGTATCGTCTGCAAAAGATGATACAGTGCTGTGGTTTACATCTCTGTCTATGTCTGATATGAGAATAAGGAGCAGGATAGGTGTAAGTACTGTGCCTTGTGGGACAGAGCTCTTCGCTATGGCAGCATCTGATTTAACTCCGTTTACCACTACTCTTTGTATGCAATTGGTTAGAAAGTTGAAGATCCATCTGCCTACTTTGCCGGTTATCCCCTTAGCACGCATTTTGTGTGCTATTACACCATGGTCGCATTAGTCAAAGGCTTTTGCAAAGTCTGTGTATACTACATCCGCATTCTGTTTGTTTTCCAGTGCATCTAGGACCATATCATAGTGGTCAAGCAGTTGCGAAAGGCAGGAGCGACCTGCTCTGAAACCATGTTGCCCTGGGTTGTGCAATTTTTGGGAGTCCAGGTGGTTTGCTATCCTGCTGCTTAGAACTCTTTCAAAGATTTTTATGATGTGGGACGTTAAAGCTATTGGTCTATAGTTCTTAGCTACTGATTTGCTGCCACCTTTATGGAGTGGGGCTATATCTATTGTTTTTAGTGGCTGTGAAATCTCGCCTGTGTCTAAGCTCATTCTCCATAGCATACTTAGGGCCCGTGAGAGGGGTTTCTTGCAGTTTTTAATTAATGAACACCGAGTTCCACGAGTCTGGGCCTGGGGCTGAGTGCATGGACATGTCGTCGATTGCTTTCTCAAAGTCTAGTGGAGTTAAAATTATGTCATAAATCTGGCCTACATTGGCAGGGTTTGGAGGTTCATTCATGAAAAAATTGTTTGGATTGTCTATCTTTAATCTGGTTAGTGGCTCGCTGAACACTGAGTCATACTGCAATTTCAGTATCTCGCTCATTTCTTTGTTGTCGACAGTGTAGGATCCGTCTTGTCTGAGCAGGGGCCCTATACTAGAAGTGGTTTTTGACTTGTTTTTGGCATATGAAAAGAAATATTTCGAATTTATTTAAATTTCATTAATCGCTCTTAGCTCCTCTTGTCTCTCCTGGATCCTGTGTGAGTCCTTTAACTTCAGCTCAATATTTTCCACTTCCCTGGTTAGCACTTCCATCCATGTATCAGATATCCCTCACTCCTCGTCCATTACTTTATAACCCTTATTCCTCACTCATTTTTTTTTGTCAGCCATTATTCCCCACTCCTTGCCCATTATTCTTTCTCCCCCTTATTCCTCACTCCTTATCCCTTACCCATTATTCCCTGCCCATTATTCCCTACCCATTATTCCCTACCCATTATTCCCTACCCATTATTCCTTACCCATTATTCCTTACCCATTATTCCTTACCCATTATTCCCTACCCATTACTCCTTACCCATTATTCCATTCCTATTACTCCTTGCATGTTATTCCTTGCCCATTATTCCCTACCCATTATTCCCTACCCATTATTCCCTACCTATTATTCCTTGCCTATTATTTTCTACCCATTATTCCTTATCCATTATTCCCTACCCATTATTCCCTACACATTATTCCTTACCCATTATTCCCTACCCATTATTCCTTACACATTATTCCTTACCCATTATTCCCTACCCATTATTCCTTACCCATTATTCCCTACCCATTATTTCCTACCCATTATTCCTTCCCCATTATTCCTTCCCCATTATTCCCTACCCATTAACCTTCCCTCAGTCCCTCCTAGCAAGTGTGTTACCATCGTAAAATATTCTCGGTATTTCATAAAGCGCTTTAAATATTTCAACTTATCCCATAAGGTGGAGAGAAAGAGGGGAGAAGAGGGGGAAAAGCGAGAGGAATGGGAGGATGGAAGCATAGGGGATGAAAGTGGGAGGTTATGGTTGATGGTGTAAGGGGAGGAGAGGGCGAATGGTGTGTTTTGCTCCTCCCCAGGGACGGGGGAGGATTAAATAGGATGCTCCTCAGCCCTAGACTTTCTCATCAGAGTGCAGGAAAACATTGATTACTACAATCTTTATCTTTACTAATGCTTGTTAAATCTCTCTGTCTCTCTCTGCTCTGTCTCTGTCTGTCTCTGTCTGTGTCTGTCTGTCTCTCTCTGTCTCTGTCTTCCTCCCTCCTTCCGTCCCTACCTCCTTCCTTCCCTTTCTCCCTCTCTCCCACTCTCTTTTTTTTACACAGGGTTTGACAAGGTTAGGTTAAGAATTCTTAGCTTTATTGACAAGCTATTTACAGGTTAAGGATTCCTAACTTTATTGGCAAGCTAAGAGCTGTTACCTACATCAGCTCATTTGAAAGCATTTTTATTGTTATGAGACATACAAGAAGGGAACAGGATGAAGTTGGAGCCATCTGTGGGCCAGCATTTTCATTTGATCAGCTGACTTTATCTTGTTGACATCGTAATGCTGTACGAATGTGTTCCATACTCGAGTCATCCTGGGTATATATGATCTCAGATGGAGTGATGTTCTGGAGAAGGGTACAGCCAGAGTGAAGTTGCTGCTTTCTGCCCGTCTTGTGGCATAAAAGCTTGTTTCACGCTGTCCTCGAAGTGGATCCAAGTGTGGTACTTTGACAATATTGGCCTTGTACATAACAGTAAGGCCGCCCACATTCCTCCTGTGTTGAAGGCTCTGCTGAAATGACAGATCTATCCTCTCTCTCTCTCTCTCTCTCTCTCTCTCTCTCTCTCTCTCTCTCTCTCTCTCTTCTCTCTCTCTTCTCTCTCTCTTCTCTCTCCTCATTATTGAGCTTCCCTGGCTGCCTCGCTCTCTCCCCATCTCTCCGTTAATCCTTATTTACCCTACTTTATCCTCTCACTCCATTCTGTTTCCTGCCTCGAACTTTTAAACTTACCTTTCCTTTCGTTCACCCTCCTTTTTCCTCTACTTTTGTTTTTCCTTTCCCTGTACACTCTTCTCCTTCCTTTCTACATCGTCAGTCCTTCGTCCTATCTCCACCTTCTCTAATACTTTCATTTACATTTTTAATCATCCAAATATTCTCCTCTTTCTATCTACACAACATCACCTTTACTGTGCATCTCTAGTAATTTCGTTATTTCGTTATTATGGTCTTATGTCCTCGCGAAAAAAGTCTCTCACCTGGTAATCACTGGAGGAAGATCATACGGAGGAAGATTGGCAAAGTAAAATACAAGATTATTTAGGTTCTGTTACAGCATATGCAGCTTTACCCCACCCAGCTGATCGGTTCTTTAAAGATCTCGAAACTGATGCTCTTGTTGGGCTTTGTCATCGAAGTATCAACGAACTGGATGGAGTCGTTTTGTTTCTTATTCGTAGATGAACTAAATACACGGCTTCGCGTTACTCACTCGAGGAGGGTTTGTGAAATCGCCATTTCGGTCCCACGCTCTCCTTACGCACACTTTTCCTGTCATGATATTGGGAATTTCTCATTTTATTATGATTCCATGTTTTGTACTCCTATCTACACTGTGAGAGGAAAACGCCCTGAATTTTTGTATGAACTCTGGCCACCCAACAAATTATATATTAAATAACACACAAAGTCTTGAAAAAAAAAGACTGTGCAAGGCACCAGGTGTTGAAGCTCGATTTCTGGGAGCCTGATCTTTTTTTTTTCTAGAAAGAAGTGCAAATTTGAAGAATTCTTCAAGCACAGGTACTCGGCATCCCGAAGGTGAAATCGTTTAAAACTGTTTAAATTACAGAGGCTCTAAAAACCGCAAACAGTTTCCTTCACAATGGAGGCAGCAGAGTGATGGTATAACTCTATAGTGTAGTGGCACGAACATCGCACATTATGAAAGTCTTTAAGGAGGGTGCTAAAAGGCAACTTACTGGTTTTATGGAGGGCCAACATGGCACTATAGCAGGAAGATCCTGTCTCTTGCTGCTGCTCGACTACCATGACAAAATCAGTGAGGGATCACAAGAAAATTGAAATGAAAATGGCATATACTAGGATTTTGCAAATGTATCCAAAGTTAGATGAGGTAATGACGAGATTGTTCTGATATATATATATATATATATATATATATATATATATATATATATATATATATATATATATATATATATGTGTGTGGGTGTGTGTGTGTGTGTGTGTGGCTTTAAATCGAGCTAGTAAGTAGCCTTTTTTTTTTTTAGCACCCCTTCAAATTCTTTATAATGGGCCAGATTCATGATACCAGATTTTGTACATGACTCCGGTGCCTACGGTAAATAATGTTGCACATTTTCCGATTCTTATCCATACAGTGCTGTAGATTCAGAGAAAATTTAAAGACCAGAGCATCGTGCCATCTTATGCAGATGATAACATCATCAGTGTGACAGTCGCCTCAGTGGAAGACACTGAAGAACTACGATCAGATATAAATATGTTTGTTCATTGAGCGATGAAAACAGTGTTAGGAACGGGGAAAGAGGAAAAACTCAAATTGTGTTAATGGTACATAATGAAGCCAATGTCTGGAAAATTATTGGCTGGATTACGCGAATTTTTAAACCTCATCATAATACTTTTCATAGTACCTGTGCTCTCTCCTGTAGAAAATTTCTTTGCTTTTATATCTCTCTGGCCAGATAAAACAGGATGTGAGAGCCAAGTATGACTGTGGGCCGCAGGCAGCAACAGCCTGGTTGATAACGTAGTCGCCAGGGAGGCTGCGAGAGTAGAACTCTACAGGCCAGTCACAGAAACTCCATAACCCTGTCTAACTTTCTTTGGTCCTCTCTGATCTCTTTCTGGTCCTCCTGTAGACCCGCCGGTCCCTGTCTGGCTTCCCTGGAGGGTGAGGCCAAGGGTAATCTGGCTTTGCTCTAGTATTGCCGCTGATGGAGACTTATGCCACAAGTTATCTCAGCCGCTCCTTCTCCTGATCCCTCACTTACTCGCCCCTCTCTCTCTCTCTCTCTCTCTCTCCCTCTTTCTCTCTCTCGCGGTAAACCAAGAGAAATACTTTTTAACCAGTGAAGATACGTCGGGGTTTGAGCGAGACGGATGGGATGTGGGGTCCCTTATGACGACTCGCCAGAATTTCACCTGACCTGGCTTCAACTTTTGCTCTCTGGTGCAGCTCAAGGCTACAGAAGGTGAACCCTCCCACCACAGCTCATTTCACCTTTTCAAGTCCTTTATTTTATGTTAATTTCGCCGATCCTTGACTGAGTTCTGACACCTCCGATTGCATGAGATGCATCCTCTTGACCGTGTCCAAAACTCTTCTTCTTCTTCTTCTTCTTATTATTATTATTATTTTTATTATTATTATTCAATGTGAATGGGAGGTAATTAGAATTAATCCAAGAAACGAAAGAGCGGCTCGTATTTACTTGTTTAAAGATCACTTCACCAACATCAAGGTACCCACACTTCAAAAAAATCATTAAGCTTTCAAGTTATCAAAATTTTAATGCCAACTAAATTTGTGTCTAAGCCTCTTGGCCCTCAACCAGGAGACCAGGTCCAAGACATTGCCGCGGAGGCGGTGACCCCTTGGATACGACTACAGATGTGCTGTGAGTGTCTTAAATTGTTGCTTCACGTTTGTAAGCACTGCCAGGAGAGTGGCAGCCATGGCTCTCACCACCATCAGTCTTCCAGAATAACCTGACTCCATATTTTTTTTTCCCCTTACTGTAATGTATCACCAAAATACACTGCGGCCGAGATACTAATATCTCTGTGCTTGTTTTAGATGCCTATCCAAAGTGGCTTCTCACTTTATACAGGAAACGTTTTATATATATATATATATATATATATATATATATATATATATATATATATATATATATATATATATATATATATATATATATATATATATTGTTGTACCCACGAACAAGTGGTATTGATCAGTAACAACACTGCGACTAACCAATGAGTCAATCCCATGCTGCTTTGGCGCGCCTCATGGTGAGCGAAAATATATATGCTGTATGTATGTATATATATATATATATATATATATATATATATATATATATATATATATATATATATATATATATATGAGAGAGAGAGAGCACAAACAGTCCTACTGGGACAAACCGATCATGGAAAAAATCGCCAACACAATGCTCCAACGCTTCAGGAAAATACAAGGCTCGTCTCCTAGTGGTGAAGGCACCGCATTCAGAAGATTTCCTTCTAGCTGTTCCCAGTTCCTCTCTGGGCACTCGACTCGATCCACAGGCTTTCGGATTGGTGTTGCTCTTCTAGCCGCCCCCATACTCACCGTCGCAGGGCGACGGCTGATCAATTCAGACTTCATGGTCTCGTGTGTCACGCATTAAAAGGGAAGTATGCTAGACATGAGGAGGTCAACGACATCATAAAGAGAAGCCTCGCCACAGCCCGTTGCCCAGCTCAGCGGGAACCCCAAGTACAGAGGTCTGACAGAAGTCAAAAGCGTCCTGATGGAACCACTATGCTACCCTGGAAGGATGGTAAGCAGATTGCCTGGGACGACACCTGTGCTGCCACATTGGCAGACACCTAATTACCACACTCCGAAGCTGAAGAGGGTGAAGCTGCCAGCTTCAGGGAGACCCAGAAGACCCGCATATATGAAGGCCCTCCCCCTTCCTATAACCTCATCCCAACAGGATCGGAGGCCCTTGGAGCATGGGGCAAGTGTGCTCTAAAGTTCCTCAAACAGCTGGGTGAAAAACTCATCATAGAAACCAAGGATCACACGACGGCCAGCTTCCTCAGTGTTGCGATTCAGAGGGGAAATGTCTGCAGCATTCTGGGCACGAGGCCCACCGCCGGGGAGCTGGACGAAGTATTCGAAATGCAGCTCTGAGATGTTATCTATGTTGTTCTACTCCCTATTGTATTTTTGTCAATGTATTTTGTCTTTAAATATAGTCTACATAGAATATAGAATACAGGGGGTGGTAGGAGAACCTTGAGTTTTCTCTGAAGTAAGTTTATTCTTATTTCTGAGGATGAGGGTCCCCAACACAGTTCCAGAGGTGGTACCTCCCTATATATATATATATATATATATATATATATATATATATATATATATATATATATATATATATATATATATATGTACGTACGTGCAAAACAACCACTGTGAAAGAATAGAGAAGTTCCAATCGCTTTCGTGACTACTCACATTATCAAGGAACATTGTTCCTTGATAATGTGAGTAGTCACGAAACCGCTTGGAACTTCTCTATTCTTTCACAGTGGTTGTTTTGCATATTCTGAAATCACCTGTTTACTGTGATCTTATTGCATATATATGTACATACATACAAAATTTTAATCCGTTATTTCGAGTTTTTACTTGAATCAATATCCTTAGTATTTTATACATAAATACATATTTAGGCATGATTCTACTCTGGTCATACCACTTCTAGCGCTGACTGGGGACCCGCAGCCTTGGAGAAGAGAATAAAAAATAATTCAGAGGAAAATCAAGAGGCTTCTTTCCTAGCGAATGGCCGCATGCACAGGATGCTGCAGGCATTTCCTCTCTGGATCATAAAACTGAGTCTCTGGAAAAGGATTTAGAGATTAGATAAGATTTTGCCACCGAAGTAGCTAGTGAAGCTGGTCGCTCTGGGTTTCTTGGTTTCTCTGAAGAGGTTTGTCACCTAACTCCTTTAGAAACTTAAGTGCACATTTCCCACATGTCCCGAGGGTCTCCGACGATCCTACTGGAATGAGTTATAGCATGGTACCAGACTTTTCTATTTTCTAACTTGCTAGGTCTTCCTGAAATTGGCGAATCCACCTCCTTCAACCTCAGAGTACCGTAGGTAGGTGTCGGCCATTGTAGACGCACAGTTGTAGTACCATGTTATCAGCTTACATCGCTTCCAGGGTAGCATGGTGACTTCATCCGGCGCCTCTGTATCTAAGTATCTGAGGATCCTGTTTTGCTGGGCAGTGAGCTGTAGTGAGGCTTCGCTTGGAGATATCCTTCTCCTTGTCGTGTCTAGCAAACTTCCCTTCTGGCATGTGACAGATGAGACTGTGGAGTCCAGATTGATCAGATTATACACTGTAGCAGATGCATCTGTTTTTGGTGAGTATGGGGGCGGCTAGGCGAAGAGCTACATTGATGTGAATGGCCTTTGGGTCGGGGCGAGTGCCCATGGAGGAATTAGGGACAGCCAAAAGGAAATCTCCAGCATATCTGGTGCCTTCAACGACAGGAGGCGAGCTTCGTTTTTTCTTGAGGCATTGTCGAGCAATGTTTGAGCGATTTTCTGCGCAATGGGACTGTCTCGATAGGATTGTTTGTGATTTCTGGGAAGAGCTACTCTGCACAGATATCGTACTGAGCTGTGGCTTCGATTAATTTTGAGTTTCTACGGTACCTTTCAAGCATTCTGGGACCATCTGCCTTATTAGTTCGCTGGATGCAATATACGAGTAGAAATGGATGGGGGCCATGCTCTCCGTACCGTCTCTTTAACTCCTGTTTTCCCAGTCGCACTTAAATAGCTGTTTGAGCCCATAGTTGATCTTTCAGAGAAAGGTTTTGGTGTTTTCCTCCATATTGATCTTAGGAATGAGTCATATTCACTCATTTTTTTGGCTGACGTACAAAGAAAAACACCTAAACAGACACTTATTAGACTTTTTCTTTTTAGAAAATATTTCCCGTCTGCGAAATTCTCTTTGCTTTAAAATATCTTCTCGGTAATCTGAAATTTCTTTGGCTACCGCAGTTTATGATTCAAACTATATTCTTCTCTCTCTTTTCTGTGAGCCGGACTGCCAAGTTACAACACACTAATGGCACTCCATGGCTTCAATTATCCCGGGGATTTCTTCAGTAAGATCAAGAGTGCAAATTCATTCTGTGAGTGATAATTTCCCTTCATCCGTGGAAGACTTAGGTGTGTAATTAGTGCTGGAGATGTGGTGGTGTTGGTAGTGGTGCTAGTAGTGATGATAGTGATGGTGGTGAGAGCAGTAGTTGTGGTAGGGGCGGTGGTAATAAGATAGTGGTGTGTTTGACGGTTATGATGGCCATACTGATAGTGGTGGGAATGGTGGTGGCAGAGGGGTGGTAGTGTTGCTGTCAGTGTTAAAGGTGGTGCACCAAGTTGTTGTTGGAGATGGTACACCAAGTTGTTGTTGGAGGTAATGCAGCAAGTTGTTGTTGGAAATGGTGCATCAGGTTCTTGTTGGAAGTGGTGCACCAAGTTGTTCTGTTCTGTCTTTACATTACGTGAGTCACTGGGTGTCTAGCCTCCTAGCGGATAATCACAGACACACAACTACAACACCTACGTCAGGAAGTTCTTTTAATCAAATTTAGAAACACCTCAATTTGCGGTTATCCTGATCTCTATGACATTTTACAAAGGTTAGATCAAACCCCGTGTTTACTTAACACACCCAGCACGGAGGATGGTTATCTTATCATACTCCATCACACAGGAGGGCTTAGTCCAGTCATTCGGAGAAGAAATTGAACTAAAAAATATTTTATTATTGGTTTGTTGGGATGAATCCAGTACCCTCTGGAAAGATATGAGAGTTCAAATCCGGATTCGACACGTGATAAAACGATTTGAATACTGTAGTACCGCCATTAGCGTGACTTCTCTTGTTTGGAAAGTTCTCATAATCTACTCTGTCATTTTCATGGCCTTTGCTGCATTTGCCGTATTGATCTTTTAAATAAAGGATCAATAACGGAAAAGGCTTTCGACTTGAATTTTGAATGTGAAAAATATATTTGACCTTTTTCCTAATTTCCCTAAAGAATTATTTTTTTTTTCTTTTGAAATGAATGTTTTAGTTTCTGTCGTACATCGGCAATTTCTTGGTTTAGGCTTTGTTTAACTTCCTTTGATATTTACAATACTGAAGCAGTTTAGGAATCCCTTTTCCTCTTGGAATAAGTCTTCTGTGTTGTCTACGTTTAATCTCCTTTTGGGTTTTCTCAGTGGGACACTTGCAGACTACACGCTCTGCGCTCAACATTTACATGCAACGATTTCGGTTAAGAGTGGTCAGGATGGTTCCCCGGAATGTGTTGCCATTCGAGTTTGTAGATTTGATGTCGTGTATGAAGACTGCTTCGTCTACTTCCTGTATTCATGTATTCCTCTCACTCTCCGAGCTGTAATGTTTTCAGGAGTCGATCCACTACTCCTGGGCTAGCTTGTCCGACTTCTATAGGTCTCTATCGTAAGCCATTCATAACTTTAAGCTTATTTAAGCTGATCTATGTCTTTGGCTTTCATCTCTGCTTGTGTGGGTGTCCTGGTCTTCACTCAAACAGCCTGTCCCTGTCTAGCCTATCGATTCCTCTCAGAATTTTATACAACATATTGTGTGTGTGTGTGTGTGTGTGTGTGTGTGTGTGTGTGTGTGTGTGTGTGTGTGTGTGTGTGTGTGTGTGTGTATCTGTGTCTGTACGCGTGCGTGTTTGAAAACTCGATACGTTCCATCAAAAAAAGTGCGCGTGCGCGGCGATGAAGGGGCGCGGGCAACACACAAATAACAATTTCATCCGGCCTGATAATAGTGAGACCTGGCTGACACAACAAGCTGAAATAGCAAACAGATAATCCTTCCATAATTAGTCAGGGAGGCACGGCTTTTCCTTTGTTTGGGAAGGTGACTAGGGATTGAAGGTGAAGTATAGGGTTAGGCTCTTGGGTGAGGGGTAGAGAGTGGGGAAGAAGTGGTGGGGTTGGTAAAGGTGGGGGACATTCATTTGATCGTGTGGGATGGTGGGGGGGATTGATGTGTTAAACATAGAAGCGTCTGTGGAAGGAAACATCGGTGTCAGGTAAGTTGAAGAGGACAACTATTGATGTCAGTTATGTATTCATGCGAATGAATGTCAAGTTAACGTGTACATTGATGCTAAATATTAAATTCTTAAAAACAGAAAGAAGAAAGAAGTCCATAGAAGCGCGGAATTCAAAGCGCTAGCAGATCACGTCACACTTTAACAACAATGCCAGATGAAGTTTGGTTAAGAGAACACAAGAAGGAAAAAGAATCCAAGTCCAGGTTGGCTTATAAGAGAATTTTCAAAACAAGAAAAGTCACACTGATGACGTTACTTTCCAAATCACCTGTGCTCTCACACCTCGAATATTATTCCATATTCGCAGCTCCTTTCAAGACACCAAAACTGGAATATATACTGAAATATATACTGGAATATATACAGCGATCGAATACTACCTTCAGGGAATTAATGAAACAAAACACAGAAAGTACTGGGAATGCCACAAAGAAATTAAAATGTATTCTCTGTAAGAGAGAGAGAGAGAGAGAGAGAGAGAGAGAGAGAGAGAGAGAGAGAGATTCCTGAAAATATATTCGAGGAAGATAAATGAGGTTCGGGTTCTCAGTGTGCACCGAGCAACTTAAAGGAGCGAGAGAGAAATCGGGAACAGTGAAAAAGAGTGAAGAGTGTGGGTGTCATAGTCACAATTTATGAACAGTATGTAAGCATCTGTGGGCTAATACTATTCAGCCAGTAGATGTCGGAATAACGACACAAGTTATCAGGAGGAACCTGGACCACTACCTAATACAATTGCCTCAATAGTCAGGCTGTAATGGCTATGTGGGGCCTAGGGGACGCTAACAGCAACAGCCTCGTTAACAAGCAGTCAACAGGGAAGCTGGGTTCTAGACCTGGCTGCAGGAATAGAACCTCGGAACCATTCACGAGTAAGTCAGTGGTAAAAGGCCTACTTTCCCACTGAAGATTCCTTTCATTGTGCTCCTGGGTAGGCAGATTGTGGACAGGGAAAAAATCACACTGGCGTAAAGAAAAATCACGACGTTGGTCACAGATATCAGCACTAATACTAACACTACTGCTACGAATAATACTATTACGAATATTGTTATTACTATGAATGCTACTGCTACTACAAGCACTACAATACAATACTACTACTACTATACTACTACTACATTACAACTACTGCATTACAACTACTACACTCCTAATACGACAATACTACTACTGCTGCTACCGCCAACATTACTAATGTTGCTACATCTACTACTACTACTTCTACTACTACTGCTTCTACTACTATTAATAATAATAATAATAATAATAATAATGACAGTGACACACATGGAAGCCAAAAACACGAGTTAAGCTAAAAGATGTTAGGTAAATACAAATAGGAAGGTACACAGCTACACAGACACATGCACGTTCACTCGCACTTACACACGTAAAGTAGGACCAGGAGCTCCTGCTTGAACTTTAAAGATTGACAAGGTGACAAACACCGCCATTATCTTAGGGCGGAGGCGACCCCAACACTGCTCCCCGGGGTGTATTGATGGTGTGTGTGTGTGTGTGTGTGTGTGTGTGTGTGTGTGTGTTTGTATATGTGTGCGTATGAGTGTGCGTGTGCGTGCTGTGAGGCTGGAATTTAGGTATAACCCTAAAACCATCTATTAATTAATTACCATGATAATAAAGCCAGACAGTAATCACTGGACTGGTTCATCATTGATCTTCAAGTCACTAAGTTAACCACTCTTATTTGAACACGTACATACAATAATCTTACTCTATCAAGGAGACAAAACGCAACAAGAAAAAAGGGCATTGGTGATCCTGGGGTGGATTAGAAAAGAAAAAAACCCATAAAATTTACCAAGTAGCATTGCAAATTCATACAAAGACATACGTGTGTTCTCCAAGTGATTCTTAACGTTATTTCTATTTCGAATGTAATTCGGTCATACTGTATGGAAATAAAGCAATATTTCAGTGGAAAAATGGAATGCCCAGGGTTACAGTGGACGGGTAATCACGATATACTCTCCAAGTCTTTTGCCAAAGCTCCAGCCCAGGCAGGCAGCTCTGTTTCTCTCAGACCAGCCTCTACTCCTCTTGCAATTCCTGGCAGAATTAAAATAATTTATTGCTCTATCCCCCTTCCCCTCCAACTAAAAACAATTAATCAGACATTATCTGGCATACACATCGGAGTTTGGATCAATGTGATTTTACCTAGCACACTTGAACAAGGTGAACCTAGATAAGTACTTCTTATTAGCAAAGATGAGGGCAAAATCCAGATGAACCCTTCTTATTAGCCCAGGAGGCAAAACCGATAACTAGGAAAAAAAAAACAGCTGAAACCTCCTTCATTAGTCCAGCAGATAATGGGAGTCAAGCATACTTAACAAATTGTAAAGTTTGCGTTTCACATTCCATCTCACGTGGATGATAATGCTGGAGTAACATCACGATGTGTGTGTGTGTGTGTGTGTGTGTGTGTGTGTGTGTGTGTGTGTGTGTGTGTGTGTGTGTGTGTGTGTGTGTGTGTGTGTGTGTGTGTGAACATTACTTTCACCAAATCATTAAAATGTCAGTGTTTTTCAATTAAGTCTGGAAAAATGGGTTTTATTACGAATTAAGTCGAATCTCGAAATAATATTCAAAATTTATGTGGGTAAGACTGTCTTGCTGCAGATTATTGTATTAAAATGTTGTTTATGCTGTTTAATTTATCCTTACTGCTTCCTCTCTTCTCTCTCTCTCTCTCTCTCTCTCTCTCTCTCTCTCTCTCTCTCTCTCTCTCTCTCTCTCTCTCTCTCTCTTTCTCTCTTTCTCTCTTTCTCTCTTTCTCTCGGTTCTTTATAGCACCGGGGCACCAGAGCTGACCAAAAATATACGGATAAATATCTTTTTTCAGAAGAGATAGTGCAAAAGTTCTTCCTTGAAATTGAGACAAGTTCTTCTAACACCGAACTTTACAAGCTGCTCCTGAGGTAAGGGGAGGGAAAGAGCGGGGGTGGGAGGGGAAGAGAGAGAGCTAGGAAGGGGAAGAATTTGAGGTGGAATTGGCAGCGAGGGGGAAATGGAGTTGGGAATGGGGAGGAAAGCGGGAAAAAAATGGGGAAAAATTGAGGAGTAGGGAAAGTTGGTAAGGACAACGTAAGAGGAGAGGAAGGGGCAGGTGGAAGGGGGAATTTTAGGTTTAAAGGAATGGGGTAGGTGGAAGGGTGAGAAATAAATGAAATAGGAAATATATTAGCAGGCAGGGAAGAGGGGGGAATTAAATGTGTTATTTTTTATCCCTTCTAAACATGTGCTGATGATGATTATGATGATGATGATAATAATAATAATAATAATAATAATAATAATAATAATAATAATTAATAATTGAAATACTAATAATAATTTGTAAGAGAATTGAAGAGGTGTGGGGTTAAAAGATAAAGAATCTGACACAAAGTGGGAGTTGTCACAGTTGCTCTTTGCTGATGACACTATGCTCTTGGGAGATTCTGAAGAGAAGTTGCAGAGGTTGGTGGATGAGTTTGGTAGGGTATATAGAAGAAAATTAAATGTGAATATGAGAAAGAGTAAGGTGATGAGGATAAAAAAAATTAGGTAATGAAAGATTGGATATCAGATTGGAGGGAAAGAGTATGAAGGAGATGAATGTATTCAGATATTTAGGAGTGGAAGTGTCAGCGGATGGGTCTATGAAAGATGAGGTGAATCATAGAACTGATGAAGGGAAAAAGGTGAGTGGTGCACTTAGGAGTCTGTGGAGACAAAGAACTTTATCCATGAAAGCAAAGAGGGGAATGTATGAGAGTATAGTTTTACCAACACTCTTATATGAGTGTGAAGCATGGGTGGTGACTGTTGTAACAAGGAGAAGGCTGGAGGCAGTGATGTCATGTCTGAGGGCGATGTGTGGTGTGAATATCATGCAGAGAATTCGTAGTTTGGAAATTAGGAGGAGGTGCGGGATTACTAAAAATATTATCCAGAGGGCTGAGGAAAGGTTGTTGAGGTGGTTCGGACATGAAAAGAGAGTGGAACAAAATAGAATGACTTCGAGAGTGTATAAATCTATACTGGAGGGAAGGCGGGGTAGGGGTCGGCCTGGGATAGGTTGGAGGGAGGGGGTAAAGGAGGTTTTGTGTGAGAGGGGCTTGGACTTCCAGCAAGCATGCGTGAGCATGTTAGATAGGAGCGAAAGGAGGCAAATGGTTTTAAGGACTTGACGTGCTGTTGGAATGTGAGCAGGGTAACATTTATGAATGGATTCAGGGAAACCGACAGGTCGAACTTGAATCCTGAAGATGGGAAGTGCAGTGTCTGCACTCTGAAGGAGGGGTGTTAATGTGACAGTTTTATAATTGTAGTGTAAGCGCGACTCTGGCAAGACAGTGATTGAGTGAATGATGGTGAAAGTTTTTCTTTTTCGGGCCACCCTGCCTTGGTAGGAGACGGCCGATGTGTTAATAATAATAATAATAATAATAATTAAAATACTAATAATAATAATGATATAATTGTAATTATAATAATGAAAATAACATTGTAAATTTAAGTCACACTCAAATAAAATCGATACAGTGCTTCTTGGCAGTTACTTTCGAGAGAGACAGAGAGAGGAGACAGAAAGATGAATGATGACCGTAGGTGACCCTATAATGTTGAGAGGGACGGAGATATTTCTAGCGAAGCTGATAACCCAGGTACTAATATGAGCCAATGAGAGCCTCTGACTGTGATGAAATTGTCCCTGTCGACTGTATCTATTGCCAGCGATCATTTGTCTCTCTCAGTGGTCATGGAGGAGAGGAGCGGGGTGGAGCTGGGGAGGAAGAATTGAAGGGGGAGGGGTGGGGAGATATGATGTCACGGAGAAGGCGATGCTGAGGAGAGAGTTGGTGGAGCTGAGGTTGTAGAGGTCAGACGCAGAGATCCCACATTTTGCAGTTATCTAGTAGCTGTCCTGTATCTGATTGGCTTGTGTGTATTCTGCTTGTGCTTTTTTCTACTTCCGTTGTACTGTCGCTTAGTCCCCACCTCATGTCTTTTCTATGTGTCTATAGAGCAGTTTGTGTGTGTGTGTATTCACCTATATGTGGTTGCAGGGGGTCGATTCACAGCTCCTGTGTGTTTGTGAGGGGTGGGAAAGAGAGTGCAGCATTTTTACTGGTGCTGCAGGTTGCCGTGGCAGCCAGTCACCAAGAGGAAGTTATTGGTGTATTGGGAAGGGAATTTTGGTCTTCCATGATTTTAAGATCTTGACATTTTTTTCTTGAAGGGTCCTTGAATGCGATCTTATTTTCTTCTCTCTATCTTCCTCTCTTTTTAAACACACACACACACACACATACAGACTTATAAGGGAATCTCTTTCTCTCTCTCTCTCTCTCTCTCTCTCTATATATATAGTATATATATATATATATATATATATATATATATATATATATATATATATATATATATATATATATAGAGAGAGAGAGAGAGAGAGAGAGAGATTCCCTTATAAGTCTGGGTTATAAAGTTTCCACTGCATGCTAGCTCACACCCGGAAACACTCGTCATGTGTGACTTTATGAGAATCATTTCACTTTGTCACTCACACTGCAGGCTGTCACCATCCAGATATATTTTTAGGATGCTATGACGTCACGAAATGTACGTATATTAACGAAGACCTTTTATCTCATAGCTGGGTTAGCATATAATGTGCGTGTAAGTGTTTTCGTGAGTATTTTCACCTTGACAGTCAAAATTTACCGATCAGAAATACCTGAGTTTTTCATGTGTTTACACACGTATCTTCAAAGGATGTAGAAGTTGATTTCATGAACAGATCATTTTGTAGATTCCTAATCGAGACAACACTCACAAGCGATGTTTCTTGGAAGAAAGTTGTAAATGTTATCAGTTACAGACTTAATTAATCAAACGTTGCATCCATCTATGCATATTAAGCAAGGTAATCAGAGTGACTGCTTGACCATTTATGGGTCATCATCAAATGCTATTCTGTTTCTTGACCAACAAAGCATCACCAAACTACCTTCCCTATTCCAGTTCTCAAAGTTTGTTCGTTGTTATTATTCTTACTATTCCTATCAGAGTTCGTGCAAGATATCTGGCTGACTGCTACCAAATTACTGTCAGAAATATGTAAGTTGAACCGGTAGTCCTATTGTAGAGCATCATGGAGGACTATTGTCTGCAGAGAATGATACTGTGCTATGATATATGTCCCAGTCTTTGCCAAATAGGAGAATGAGAAAGATAATTAGGGCGAGCTCTGTGCTTTGTGGAAAAAGCTCGCTGGAAAAGGCTCTGATATTACATTGTTGATTATTATTAGGCCGTGAGGGCGAGACAGTGAGGGTGAGGGACGGAGGGCAAGGGAGAGAGGGGGAGTGAGTGAAGCTGAGGGAGTGAAGCTGAGGGAGTGAGGCTGAGGTAGTGAGGCTGAGACAGTGAGTCACAGGGAAAGCAAAACTTTTTATGTCGACCAATGTTTTTGTACCGCTTTAATTAATTTTTTTAAGGTATCCCTAAAAGGAGACCTTTAAGGAGTTTCCTTAATATTTTTTTTTCATTTATTCCTCCAACTTTTTGATTACATTTCCATCATAACTCTAGAACCCTTCGTCTGACCCGAGTCTAATTTTCAACACTTGTGTTCGGAGAGGAGGACCAGGTTCTGGGAACACTTGGCATGTGCACATGTCCTCATGACTTAAATTACTGAACCCATTCCCAGGTTCTTCGTAATTCGACGATGGTGGAGAGTGACATTCAAGTGGGTAGATGCATATTTAAATAAAAAAATTATATAAAATTGTGTGAGAGTTTTATTTCCGTTTAATAATCAAAATCAAGATGCGCATTCCTCTTATTAATGGCTTCAATATTTATCGTCTGATGTATCTTACGCTCATGACAGTACTCATTCTGCTTAGTTTATGTGTGGGCAAATATGTCACTGCGAGAAATATTGAAATTTTTGTTGGAATCATTGGAATTTTTATCAATGTGGACTATCTTAAATAACAATACATTTTTTCCCTTAGAGGATTGCAGGGAATTTTAAAACGACTACAACTGCAAAAGGAAAATTTTTAAATATGGAAAACTCTCGGTTTTATTGTGTTTTTTAACTCATCTGAGTTGAGTGAACCCTTAAATACTGCACGGCGTGATGCCAGAGCCGTTCATCTCTTAACGGCAATTTCATAGTCCCTCTAAAGTTTTCGCTTATTACTTCACAACACCTAATTCAATCGCCGTGAAATTTTGAAACTCTGATGAAGATTCATAGAATAACTGACATACACAAGCGCTCTCTGTTCACTTATATATAGATACTTCCCGAAATTGATTTCCACGTGATTGCTTTAAGATCCTCTTATGATGACCATCAAAATTTCAGGAATCCCAGAGTGATTAACGTATATTATTATTGTTTATAGATTCATACATATGTATGGACTAAATTAAATTGTATTAAACAACTGTCAATGTATATATATATATATATATATATATATATATATATATATATATATATATATATATATATATATATATGTGTCGTGCCGAATATGTAAAACTGGTCAATTAGCAAGAACTCATTTAAAATTAAGTCCTTTCTAAAATTTTCTCTTATACGTTTAAAGATATATTTTTTTCCATTAATGATGATGTGAAAATTTATGGTTTTGCACCAAGGGGAACCTAGAAAATTTACCTAACCTTATTGTAGCAAGAACAATTTATTTTAGCCTAACTCAACTAAATATATTTTATATTTGTTTACAATAATTTAATACTAAACAAACACAGTGAAATATATTTTTTTCGTTAGGTTCAGAATGATTTTGGCGAAATTATTGCAAACACAAATTTTCACTTGTCCTATATGGCAAGATGAGCGTTGCTATTTAAGCCAAGATCGCAAGTTCTGCCTATTCGGCACGACATATATATATATATATATATATATATATATATATATATATATATATATATATATATTTATATATATATATATATATATATATATATATATATATGCGAAATTATTGCATACACAAATTTTCGCTTGCCTTTTTCGGCAAGAAAGCGTTGCTGTTTAAGTCAAAATCGCAAGTTTTATCTATTGGGCACATAAGTATATATAACAATACAGGTGTCACTTTCGGTAAGCCACATCAGTGACACTGACACAAATCTTTTATCATTTACAGTTATCCTTAACAAGACAAAAAAAAAAAAATATATTAAAACACACATAAGCGCTTATACTGCATGGAAATATTTTCTGGCAGCAAAATGAGTTTTTAGAACTGTTTGCTGTTAGTAATGTTGACCTCTGAAAATAATACGCATTTTTTTTCTTGTTTCATAAAACAAGAATGACAAACACACGAAACTCCCGGGAAACATAGACGACACTAAATATATTTTTTACTTGTTGGACATGACATGAGAAGTAGTAATTAAAACGCCCATTGTATTCGCATTTTTTGGAAGGTTAAAAATTATTTATTTTGCCGAGGAAGATCTCAAAATGTTATTTTTGGATAATCAAAAAAGTTTATCTTCTTTGTATAACAATATATTTGATCATAGAGTTTATGTTAATAATCGGACTTAAAATATTATAAAAAAAAAAAAACTGGCCAGGATTGGGCCGGTAGATTTTCTATAGCACTACCGTAGGTCAGCCTTTAAAATGTGTCATTAACAAAAGATGTTAGACATAAGAAGAACATAAGAAAGAAGGAACACTGCAACAGGCCTACTGACCCATGCGGAGCAGGTCCATGTCCCCCCCCCGGATTAGACCAATGACCCACCCCCTGGATTATCCCAATGACCCACCCAGTCTGGTCACCTCCACTCAAGGAAGGAGCAAGGCACCAGACCCAGCAGCACAAGCTAGTCAGGTCCAACTCACACCCACCCACACCCACTCATGTATTTATCTAACCTATTTTTAAAACTACACAACGTTTTAGCCTCAATAACTGTACTCGGGAGTTTGTTCCACTCATCCACAACTCTATTATCACACCAGTACTTTCCTATATCATCCTGAATCTGAATTTTTCCAACTTGAAACTATTGCTGCAAGTCCTGTCTTGGCTGGAAATTTTCAGCACACTATTTACATCCCCTTTATTTATTCCAGTTTTCCATTTATACACCTCGATCATATCCCCCCAAATTCTACACCTTTCAAGAGAGTGCAGATTCAGGGCCCTCAGTCTGTTCTCATAGGGAAGATTTCTGATACATAGGATCATCTTTGTCATCCTCCTTTGTACGTTTTTCAGAGCATTTATATCCATTCTGTAATACGGTGACCAGAACTGAGCAGCATAGTCTAAATGAGGCCTAACCAAGGATATATAGAGTTGAAGAACAACCTGAGGACTTCTATTATTTATACTTCTAGATATGAAGCAAAGAATTCTGTTAGCTTTATTGCGAACACTAATGCACTGTTGTCTTGGTTTTAGATTACTGCTAACCAGAACTCCTAAATCCTTTTCGCAATCGGTAGCATTAAGATCTACATTGTTTAGTTTATATGTGGCATGGTTATTTAACTGTCCAACATTTAGAACTTTGCATTTGTCAATATTAAACTGCATCTGCCACTTCTCCGACCATTGCGTCAGTCTATTCAAATCATCCTGGAGTGCTCTAATGTCCTCATTAGAATGAATTGGACGGCCTATTTTGGTGTCATCAGCAAATTTGCTTATGTCGCTATTTATTCCCTCATCTATGTCGTTTATGTAAATTGTGAACAACAACGGGCCCAACACTGACTCCTGTGGAACACCGCTTGTGACGTGCCCCCATTCTCATTTCTCCCCATTTATGCAAACTCTCTGCTGTCTATTTGTCAGCCATGCCACTACCCAGGAAAAAATTTCTCCTACTATTCCGTGTGCCTTAAGTTTCCTCAATAGTCTCTGGTGTGGAACTCTATCGAAAGCCTTACTGAAATCCATATACACAATATCATATTCATTACCATGATCTACCTCCTCAAACACCTTAGTGAAAAAAGTTATTAAATTCGTAAGACAGTAACGCTCCTTTGTAAAACCGTGTTGAGATTCATTAATCAATCTGTGCCTGTCAAGATGGCTACGAATTGCTTCGGCAATTATTGATTCCATAAATTTTCCCACTATGGAGGTAAGGCTTATTGGTCTATAATTCGAAGCCAAGGACCTGTCACCTGCCTTGTAAATAGGTATTACATTTGCCATTTTCCACTTATCAGGCACTATGCCAGTTTGTAGTGATATGTTAAAAAGATTAGCCAAAGGTATGCTAAGTTCCACTTTACATTCCTTTAACACCCTTGCAAACAGTTCATCAGGACCTGGGGATTTGTTAGGTTTTAGTTTCTCTATTTGTCTGAGGACCATGTCACTAGTTACCGCAATCGTACATAGTTTATTATCATCCTGTTCTACGTAACCTATTATTTCAGGAATATCGCTAGTATTTTCCTGGGTGAAAACTGAGAGGAAGTAGGTATTTAGAATTTCACACATATCCTTATCACTGTCAGTGATCTGACCAGAGTTACTCTTAAGTGGGCCAATCTTGTCCTTAATCTTGCTTCTGTATACCTGAAAGAACCCTTTTGAGTTAGTCTTTGAATCCCTTGCGACCTTAGCCTCATAATCTCTTTTTACTTTTCTTATTCCTTTCTTTATTTCTCTCTTTAATTGAATATATTGATTTCTTAACTACCCATCCCCTCTTTTGATACGCCTATATTTGCCTCTCTTTTGACCAATGAGATGTTTTAATCTATTGTTCATCTATTTGGGATAATTTTTGTTAGATCTAATTTCCCTACTCGGAACAAAAGTTGTCTGGGCAGCTAGAACTATGCTCTGAAAAACGTCATATTGGCTACCAAGATCACCTACCTGACCCATAGTTAGGACATCCCAATTTAGCCCACCCAGGTAATTTTTCAGTCCCATGAAGTCGGCCAAGCGAAAATCTGGGACAGAGATTTGATTGCAGTTATCTGGGTAATTCCATGATATAGTGAAACTAAGTGATTTGTGATCACTTTCCCCAAGCTCATCATTAACCTCAAGATTATTAATTAGTGAATCTTTGTTGGCAAGAACCAAGTCAAGCAGATTGTTTCCTCTAGTTGGTTCTGTCACAACCTGTTCTAAAAAGCAATCCTGAACCGTATCAAGAAAGTCACTAGACTCAAGATTTCCTGTCATATTGTTCCAATCAATTTGTCTAAAGTTAAAATCTTCCATTATCACAACATTTTCATATCTAGATGCCTCATGAATTTCGTCCCATAACAACTTACTGCCCTCGCTATCAAGGTTTGGGGGCCTATAAATCACCCAAAATTAATTTGTCACGACCCTCGAGAAACTGTTGCCAAACAGATTCTGTGTTCGATGTTTCTAATCTTATATCATGTCTAAAACAACAATTTAAATTTTCTCTGACATACATCGCCACACCACCACTCTTCCTGTTGACCCTATCAGTGTGGAATAGTTTATAACCCTGTATGTTGCATTCAGAAGGCATTTCTCTATCTTTCAGGTTGAACCAGGTCTCTGTTACACCAATAATATCTATATTACCTACACTTGCAAGTAATTTTAGCTCATCTATCTTATTTCTTAGACTCCTACTATTTGTATAGTAAACCTTAAGGGAGCTAGTCACTCGTTGCCCTCTACTATCTCTCTTTGTTTGTTGATCAGTTGATTTACCATTACTAGCAACTTTATTTTGAATATTGTCTTTTAAACATATCCCTGAGGTATCCCGGTAATAACTGCTGTTTTTAGCGACGTTTGGCTTGCAATGTTAGATTTGCAACGTTAGACTTGCTGCAATAATCTTGTGAGGTTAAGATGTTAGAATTGCAACATTAGGCTTGCGGCATTATCCTTGCTATATTATGCTTGCCAAGTTAGTCTTGCGACGTTACCTTTGCAATCATGGACTTGTGCGTTAGACTTAAGAAGTTAGACTTTCGACCTTAGACTTCCGACGTTAGACTTACGAAGTTAGACTTGCGATGTTATACTTACGAGTTGCAAGATTTGGAAGAGGTATTTAGGAGTGTGTGTAAAAGAAGAAAGTTTTATTGAAGAGTCGAAATGTGCAAGGTAATGAGAATAAAACGATGTTAATGACATGAAAAATTGGACGTTAGATTAGAATGAAGGATGGGAGAGGATATGTGAGGCAGTTGGGCGTATAAAATATTAGGAGAATCAACGAATGAAGATAAGAAAGCTGATGATAACCTCGCAGCAGCAGCACACAACACGTAATGTAAGAACATCCTACCTAATCATGTAGCTATTAAAAAAAAATATAAAACAGGAACAGAAATATGGGCGAAAGGGATCAACCTCCCGTACGTCTTTCATTTTATTAATTTAGAGTCGCTGATTACGACTTAAACTGAGTTAACAAAAAATATATATGTAATAGTATGAAGCGTGATTTTTTTTTTTTTGCTTTAGCTGCTTCCAAAAGTAACTATTGCAATATATGAAAATGCAATTAATGAAAATATAATTTACAGTTTAAAATAAATGCAGACCTATTTTATTTCAAGGGATAGCAATCATGGAGTAACGTCAGTTAATTATTCAGTTACCAAGTATTTTATAAGAAAACTGGTCAGTTGATAAATTAGACACATGTGCAACACTTGGGTATCTTTAATGAGGAAACGTTTTGCCACAGAGTGGCTTCATCAGTCCATACGAAGGAGAATGGTGAGGAACAGGAGTAGTTTGAGGTAATCAGTCCCTCAGCCTTGAGTCGGTGTGGTCAGTCTATCAGTCTTGAAAAGAATACAGCATATCTGCTAAGAAGTAGCTCATATACCGTAGGCAGGAGAGGTGCAGCAGTCGTCAATCCCAGTAACATCTTGGGATCTTAATACAGGGAATTCTTCGATTGCCTAACCCTTGGGCACGACCTACTTCCACACTGGACAAATGTGACACCACCTACGACTGCTGGACCTCTCCTGCCTACGGTATATAAGCTACTTCTTAGCAGATATGCTGTATTCTTTTCAAGACTGATAGACTGACCACATCGACTCAAGGCTGAGGGACTGATTACCTCAAACTCCTCCTGTTCTTCACCATTCTTCTTTGTATCGACTGATGAAGCCACTGTGTGGCGAAACGTTTCATCATTAAAGATACCCAAGAGTTGCACATGTGTCTAATTTATCAACTTGTCGGGTCTCTGAACCATTCATCTACAAATTTGGTCAGAAATAACAAAAAGGCACAATACCGTGTACTGCTACTACAACCTCTACCACTACCTCTATTCCTTTCTTATTACCTCTCTTGCTCCGTCCCGTCTACTGGCCTATATATTCTCTCCCCTCCTCTCCTTTTTGTTAGTGAGACTTTATAAATGGTCCAAGCGGACCGAAACGTCGTAAGCTCCTCTCTCCTATGTGCGGGTTATTTGTGTATAAAACTGGCCAAGACTGAGCCAGTGGATTTCCCACTGTGCTACCGTAGTTCCGTCTGTAAAAAGTATCGTTAACAAGAAATACATTGACTATAACGCAGCTAGTAATGCCTTGGGTTTATACAATACAGGGACAACTTTCTCAGATCGCGCAGTGACCATAATACATCTAGTTGTATTTTTTCTTGCGATGGAAAGAGAGGGGAGGGACGGTGAAACTTTCTCAGGGAAAAGTTGTGGATTTTGATTGATGAGGGACAGACATGTAGAGAGGAGGAGGAGGAGGAGGAGGAGGAGGAGGAGGAGGATGAGGAGGAGGATGTGGAGGAAGACGAGGGCACTGATATTATGGAAAAATAAAGAGGGTGAATTTCATTAAGATTTTAATGAAAGTAAAACTTTCCAAGATTTGAGAGAGCGAGTACTCTAGACTCTTAGATTACAGTAGTTTCAGAGCTTTGGACTCTTAGATTACAGTAGTTTCAGAGCTTTGGACTCTTAGATTACAGTAGTTTCAGAGCTTTGGACTCTTAGATTACAGTAGTTTCAGAGCTTTGGACTCTTAGATTACAGTAGTTTCAGAGCTTTGGACTCTTAGATTACAGTAGTTTCAGAGCTTTGGACTCTTAGATTACAGTAGTTTCAGAGCTTTGGACTCTTAGATTACAGTAGTTTCAGAGCTTTGGACTCTTAGATTACAGTAGTTTCAGAGCTTTGGACTCTTAGATTACAGTGGATTCGGAGCTCTGGACTCTTAGATTCCATAGTTATTTGACAGCAGTATTCTGGACTCTTAGATTCTATAGGATAATTTGAGATGGAGGTTTCGGGGAAGATGGTTAGTGACGGGGGAAGAACATAACAAAGCCAAGATCTTTGTGCAGTTGTTCAGAAGGTATCATTTTCGTTTCACACCACGAATGATGAACATTCTTATTTGAACATTGTCCACTATTCCGTCGGCTTCTTCGTATCCAAAAGTATCGCTAAAATATTTTAATTTTCATGTTTGTGGTTAAATTTATGCGTTTATAGGTAGGAGAATTATCAGAGCTGGAACAGATCGTTTACGGACTGCGTAGAGCCAAGAAATAATTAAATCACTGGAAACGCTTTAAAGTCTTAAATATGTACTCACTGGAGCGAAGGAGACATAAATGATAATATATACATGAGAGGTACTTGAGTGCAAGGCAGGCGTGCGGTGGCCACAGTAAGAGAACACTATGAACTTCCGTGGCCCTAGACTATTCAACATCTTACCAGAAGATATCAGAAATATTGCTAGGACAAGTATAGAAGAGGAAACTGGACAAGTATCACCAGATGCCAGATCAGCCAAGCTGTGATGGCTATGTGGGTCAGCGATCCACCAGCAGCAACAGCCTGGTTGATCAGTCAAGCACCAGGCAAGCCTGGCGCAAGGCCGGACTCTGGGAGCAGAAAAACTCTCGGAACTCATCAAAAGTATATCAAGTTAATTAAACCCAACTTCACAGCATTCCTCCCTCACCCTGCTCCCTGCATCCCTCCCTCACCCTGCTCCCTGCATTCCTCCCTCACCCTGCTCCCTGCATTCCTCCCTCACCCTGCTCCCTGCATTCCTCCCTCACCCTGCTCCCTGCATTCCTCCCTCACCCTGCTCCCTGCATTCCTCCCTCACCCTGCTCCCTGCATTCCTCCCTCACCCTGCTCCCTGCATTCCTCCCTCACCCTGCTCCCTGCATTCCTCCCTCACCCTGCTCCCTGCATTCCTCCACCCTGCTCCCTGCATTCCTCCCTCAACCTTCTCCCTGCATTCCTCCCTCACCCTGCTCCCTTCATTCCTCCCTCACCCTGCTCCCTGCATTCCTCCCTCACCCTGCTCCCTGCATTCCTCCCTCACCCTGCTCCCTGCATTCCTCACTCACACTGCTCCCTGCATTCCTTCCTCACCCTGCTCCCTGCATTCCTCCCTCACCCTGCTCCCTGCATTCCTCCCTCACCCTGCTCCCTGCATCCCTCCCTCACCCTGCTCCCTGCATTCCTCCCTCACCCTACTCCCTGCATCCCTCCCTCACCCAGCTCCCTGCATTCTTCCCTCACCCTGCTCCCTGCATTCCTCCCTCACCCTGCTCCCTGCATTCCTCCCTCACCCTGCTCCCTGCATTCCTCCCTCACCCTACTCCCTGCATTCCTCCCTCACCCTGCTCCCTGCATTCCTCCCTCACTCTGCTCCCTGCATTCCTCACTCACCCTGCTCCCTGCATTCCTCCCTCACCCTGCTCCCTGCATTCCTCCCTCACCCTGCTCCCTGCATTCCTCCCTCACCCTGCTCCCTGCATTCCTCCCTCACCCTGCTCCCTGCATTCCTCCCTCACCCTGCTCCCTGCATTCCTCCCTCACCCTGCTCCCTGCATTCCTCCCTCACCCTGCTCCCTGCATTCCTCCCTCACCCTGCTCCCTGCATTCCTCCCTCACCCTGCTCCCTGCATTCCTCCCTCACCCTGCTCCCTGCATACCTCCCTCACCCTGCTCCCTGCATTCCTCCCTCACCCTGCTCCCTGCATTCCTCCCTCACCCTGCTCCCTGCATTCCTCCCTCACCCTGCTCCCTGCATTCCTCCCTCACCCTGCTCCCTGCATTCCTCCCTCACCCTGCTCCCTGCATTCCTCCCTCACCCTGCTCCCTGCATTCCTCCCTCACCCTGCTCCCTGCATTCCTCCCTCACCCTGCTCCCTGCATTCCTCCCTCACCCTGCTCCCTGCATTCCTCCCTCACCCTGCTCCCTGCATTCCTCCCTCACCCTGCTCCCTGCATTCCTCCCTCACCCTGCTCCCTGCATTCCTCCCTCACCCTGCTCCCTGCATTCCTCCCTCACCCTGCTCCCTGCATTCCTCCCTCACCCTGCTCCCTGCATTCCTCCCTCACCCTGCTCCCTTCATTCCTCCCTCACCCTGCTCCCTGCATTCCTCCCTCACCCTGCTCCCTGCATTCCTCCCTCACTCTGCTCCCTGCATTCCTCACTCACCCTGCTCCCTGCATTCCTCCCTCACCCTGCTCCCTGCATTCCTCCCTCACCCTGCTCCCTGCATTCCTCCCTCACCCTGCTCCCTGCATTCCTCCCTCACCCTGCTCCCTGCGTTCCTCCCTCACCCTGCTCCCTGCATTCCTCCCTCATTCCTCCCTCACCCTGCTCCCTGCATTCCTCCCTCACCCTGCTCCTGCATTCCTCACTCCCTCTGCTCCCTGCATTCCTCCCTCACCCTGCTCCCTGCATTCCTCCCTCACCCTGCTCCCTGCATTCCTCACTCACCCTGCTCCCTGCATTCCTCCCTCACCCTGCTCTCTGCATTCCTCCCTCACCCTGCTCCCTGCATTCCTCCCTCACCCTGCTCCCTGCATTCCTCCCTCACCCTGCTCCCTGCATTCCTCCCTCACCCTGCTCCCTGCATTCCTCCCTCACCCTGCTCCCTGCATTCCTCCCTCACCCTGCTCCCTGCATTCCTCACTCACCCTGCTCTCTGCATTCCTCCCTCACCCTGCTCCCTGCATTCCTCCCTCACCCTGCTCCCTGCATTCCTCCCTCACCCTGCTCCCTGCATTCCTCCCTCACCCTGCTCCCTGCATTCCTCCCTCACCCTGCTCCCTGCATTCCTCCCTCACCCTGCTCCCTGCATTCCTTCCTCACCCTGCTCCCTCCATTTCTCCCTCACCCTGCTCCCTGCATTCCTCCCTCCCCCTGCTCCTTGCATTCCTCCCTCACCCTGTTCCCGGCATTCCTCCCTCACTCTGCTCCCTGCATTCCTCCCTCACTCTGCTCCCTGCATTCCTCCCTCACCCTGCTCCCTGCATTCCTCCTTCACCCTGCTCCCTACATTCCTCCCTCATCCTGCTCCCTGCATTCCTCTCTCACCCTGCTTCCTGCATTCCTCCTTCACCCTGTTCCCCGCATTCCTCCCTCACGCTGCTCCCTGCATTCCTCCCTCACCCTGCTCCCTGCATTCCTCCCTCATCCTGCTCCCTGCATTCCTCCCTCATCCTGCTCCTTGCATTCCTCCCTCACCCTATTCCCCGCATTCCTCCCTCACCCTGCTCCCTGCTTTCCTCCCTCACCCTGCTCCCTGCATTCCTCCCTCACCCTGCTCCCTCCATTCCTCCCTCACCCTGCTCCCTGCATTCCTCCCTCATCCTGCTCCCTGCATTCCTCCCTCATCCTGCTCCCTGCATTCCTCCCTCACCCTATTCCCCGCATTCCTCCCTCACCCTGCTCCCTGCATTCCTCCCTCACCCTGCTCCCTGCATTCCTCCCTCACCCTGCTCCCTCCATTCCTCCCTCACCCTGCTCCCAGCATTCCTCCCTCACCCTGCTTCCAGCATTCCTCCCTCACTCTGCTCCCTCCAATCCTCCCTCGCCCTGCTCCCTGCATTCCTCCCTCACTCTGCTTCCTACATTCCTCCCTCACCCTGCTCCCTGCATTCCTCCCTCACCCTGCTCCCTACATTTCTCCCTCACCCTGTTCCCTGCATTCCTCCCTCACTCTGTTCCCTGCATTTCTCCCTCACCCTGTTCCCTGCATTCCTCTCTCACTCTGCTCCCTCATTCACTCTCACACTCCACCAGTCTCTTGCACTCAACAACAACGGCTCCCACCACACTAGTTCCCACATGCCTCCAGCCTCTCCCTCACTCCCACACACCAAAAAGCAGCCTCTACGCCCCCTCCCTCTCCTGTGATCAAAATCCTATCCTGGATGTATTTGTAAAGCTATAAGCAATTACCTTAGCGCTACTTGCTGCTTCTCCGGGCCGTAATCTAATTTGTTTCTGTGTGGGAATACGCGGCTACGCGGCGTGTGCTGTGGGACGGGAAAGTGAGGCTGGGAGTGAGGAACAGGCAGGCAGGGAGAAGTGAGGAAGAGGGAGAGAGGGAGCGAGGAAGCGAGGAAGAGGCAGACAGGGAAAGGAGGTGAGGAAGAGGGAGAGAGGGAGCGAGGGAGAGCAGACAGGGAGAGGAGGTGAAGAAGAGGCAGGCATGAAGGGAGGAAGAGGGGTGAGGAGAAAATGGGATGGAAGCGAGAAGGTAGTTGAAAAATGGAAGAAGAGTGTGATAGTGAGGGAAGAAGAGTGTATAGGAGGAAGGGGACAAAGTAAGAGAAAGATAGGGAGGGAGAAGCAGGGAGAGAGGGAGGGAGGGTGATGGAATGAAAGAGTACAGAAGAAAAGTAAAGTGGAAGGGGGAAGGAAGAGTTGGAGTGAAAGGGTGAGGGGGTGAGCGTAGAAGGGAGAGGGTAGAGTATGGAAAGAGGGAGACTTTAGGAGGGAGGGAAGGAGGGAGGGAGGGAGGGAGGATAGAGCGCAGAAAGGGAATTAATGTGTGAAAAGAAGAGCGAGGAAGGGATGGTGAAGGAGCGAGAATGGAAGACGGAGGAGGAGGAGGAGGAAGAGGAGAGAGGGGATGGGGAAGGAAGAGTGAGGGAGCGAGAATGGGAGAGGGAAAGAAGGGAGAGGGGCGGGTTGGTGTTTACATCTGCACTGCGGTCACAGAGTCTCGACGCGGCTCAGGCAACACCCGGGGAGACGTCTCTCTTCCTACATGAAAATTAGATAAAACCAGCGTGCGTGTGTGTGTGTGTGTGTGCGTGTGCGAGCACGCACACACACACACACACACACACACACACACACACACACACACACACACACACACACACACACACACACACACACACACACACACACACACACTCAGAAGTGTCCCTGTTTGCAGATGATGTGAAGTTAATGAGAAGTAAATCAGATGCGGACCAGACAGGTCTACAAAGAGACCTGGACAGGCTGGACACCTGGTCCAGCAATTGGCTCCTAGAATTTAACCCCGCCAAATGCAAAGTCATGAAGATCACGAAAGGGCAAAGAAGACCACAGACAGAGT
Source organism: Cherax quadricarinatus (assembly GCF_038502225.1). Taxonomy (NCBI): domain Eukaryota; kingdom Metazoa; phylum Arthropoda; class Malacostraca; order Decapoda; family Parastacidae; genus Cherax; species Cherax quadricarinatus. The sequence continues at coordinate 24,740,777 of NC_091305.1, forward strand.
ATAGGCTAGGAGGTCAAAGACTGCAAACCCCACTCAAGGAGAAAGATCTAGGGGTGAGTATAATACCAAGCACGTTGCCGGAAGCACACATTAACAAGATAACTGCTGCAGCATATGGGCGCCTGGAAAACCTGAGAATAGCGTTCCAGTACCTTAGTAAGGAATCGTTCAAGACTCTATACACTGTGTACGTCAGGCCCATACTGGAGTACGCGGCACCAGTTTGGAACCCACGCCTGGTGAAGCACGTCAAGAAATTAGAGAAAGTGTAAAGGTTTGCAGCAAGACTAGTTCCAGAGCTAAGGGGGAATGTCCTACGAAAAAAGTTAAGGGAAATCGGTCTGACGACACTGAAGGACAGGAGGGTCAGGGGTGACGTGATAACGACATACAAAATACTGCGTGGAATCGATAAGGTGGACAGAGACAGGATGTTCCAGAGATGGGACACAGAAACAAGGGGTCACAATTGGAACTTGAAGACTCAGATGAGTCAAAGGGATGTTAGGAAGCATTTCTTTAGCCACACAGTTGTTAGGGAGTGGAATAGCAAGTGATGTGTTGCAGGAAGGAACCACACATAGTTTCGAGACGAGGCATGATAAAGCTCATGGAGCAGTGAGAGGGAGGATCCAGTAGCGGTCGGTGAAGAGGCGGGGCCAGGAGCTGAATCTCGACCCTGCAGCCACAATTAGGTAAGTACACACACACACACACACACACACACACACACACACAGAACAGGCCTAGTGTCTAATCGACATGTGTCTAGGACAAAATGGTAACTAACATACACACACATACACATACACACACACACACACACACACATACACACAGACACACACATACACACAATTAGGTGAGTACAATTAAGTGGATTCACAAACACACACACACACACACACACACACACACACACACACACACACACACACACACACACACACACACACACGCACAGTGAAGAAGCAGGGCCAGGAGCTAGGACTCGACCCCTACAACCTCAACTGGGTGAGTACACATACACATACACACACACACACAGTGAAGAGGCGGGGCCAGGAGCTAGGACTCGACCCCTACAACCTCAACTAGGTGAGCACGCACACACACACACACACACACACACACACACACACACACACACACACACACACACACACACACACACACACACACACACACACACACACACACACACAAAGACAAAATACAGATAGGAAAGAAGAGAAGAAAACAATAATATATGCGGATGAGCCAGAAAATAATACACACAGGTAAACAGGGAAGCTGACTGACAGTTAATTGGAGAATGTCAAAACATCGAATGCCAAATCTGACCCAAAGTTGCTATGCAACTACATCAGAAAGGAAGACAACAATAAAGGATCAGGTAATAAAGTTGAACAGGAAAGGGAAAAAAAAAAGCTTCCAAAAAAGGACTAGCTATTCTGTGAGAAGCTAAACAAAGTATTTAAGGACGAATTCTCATAGGAAATAAGAACCAGAGACAAACAGAGAGTTCGTCAACGATTTTTGAACAAAATACCCCACCAGGATAAAAGGTGAAACAGCTGAGTGAGTTATATGCCTTGATGGCAAGGGGACCAGATAATATCTCTCCGTGGGGTCCTGAAAGAAGGAGCAGGAGCACTGTGTGAGCCACAAGTTACGTTTTTAAACAAATCAACTGATAGAGGGTTACTGCTAGAGGAGTGGAAGACAACAGATGTAGTCCTCCCTACATTTATGAAATGGAACAGACAGGTGCTCTTAAAATTCAGGTCAATGTTATTGACATGCATAGTATGTATGGTCATAGAGAAGACATTTACACACACACACACACACACATACACACACACACACACACACACACACACACACACACACACACACACACACACACACACACACACACACACACACACACACACACACACACACACACACACACACACACACACAAACCTACCAGAGTTTTATGACAAGGTAACAGAAGTAAGACAAAAGAGAGAGGGGTGGGCAGATTACATTTTCTTGGACTGCAAGAAGGTCTTCGACACAGTTCCTCGCAAGAGATTAGTGCAAAAGCTAGAGGGTCAGATAAGTATAACAAGAAGGACACTGCAATGGATCAGAGAATACCTGACAGGGAGGCAACAACGAGTCATGGTACTTGGCGGAATATCCCAGTGGGCGCCTTTGACAAGCGGGGTTCCACAGGGGTCAGCCCTAGGACCATTACTATTTTTGATATATGTGAATGACATAACGGAAGGGGGATAGACTCAGAAGTGTCCCTGTTTGCAGATGATGTGAATTTAACGAGGAGAATTAAATCAGATGAGGATCAGGCAGACTACAAAGAGACCTGGGCAGACTGGACACCTGGTCCAGCAACTGGCTCCTCGAATTTAACCCCGCCAAATGCAAAGTCATGAAGATCGAGGAAGAGCAAAGAAGACCGCAGAGTATAGGCTAGGTGGCCAGAGACTGCAAACCTCACTCAAGGAAAAGGATCTTGGGGTGAGTATAATACCGAGCACATCTCCAGATAAGTGCTGCAGCATATGGGGGCCTGGCAAACCTGAGAATAGCGTTCCGATACCTCAGTAAGCAATCGTTCAAGACTCTGTACACCGTGTACGTCAGGCCCATACTGGAGTATGCAGCGCCAGTTTGGAACCCACACCTGGTCAAGCACGTCAAGAAATTAGAGAAAGTGCAAAGGTTTGCAACAAGCCTAATTCCAGAGCTAAGGGAAATCGACCTGACGGCACTTGAGGACAGGAGGGTTAGGGAAGGCATGATAACGACATACAAAATACTGCGAGGAATTGACAAGGTGGACAGAGACAGAATGTTCCCGATGTGGGACACAGAAACAAGGGGCCGCAATTGGAAGTTGAAGACTCAGATGAGTCAAAAAAATGTTAGGAAGTATTTCTTTAGTCATAGATTTGTTAGGAAGTGGAAAAGTCTGGCAAGCGATGTAGTGGAGGCAGGAACCATATATAGTTTTAAGACGAGGCATGATAAAGCTCATGGAGCAGGGCGAGAGAGGACCTAATAGCGATCAGTGAAGAGGCGGGGCCAGGAGCTGAATCTCAACCTTTGCAACCACAAATAGGTGAGTACACACACACAAAACCAACAAACCACGGAGGTATTGTACACCAGCAGGTGCTGGACACAATGCATATAACCAAGGAGGAGGTGAAGAAACTGCTAGGTGAACTAGATACCTCAAAGGCGGTGGGCCCAAATTACATATCTTTTTGGATCCCTGGATACTGAGAGAAGGATCAGAGGAACTGTGTGTGCCGCTAGCAGCAATCTTCAATAAATCTATCGAAACTGGGCAGTTGCCTGAGGCATGGAAGACAGCAAATGTAGTTCCAACTTTTAAGAACATAAGAAAGTAGGAACACTGCAACACGCCTACTGACCCATGCAGAGCAGGTCCATGTCCCCCCAGGATAAGACCAATGACCCCCCCCCCCCCGCAACCAAAGGAAACAGACAGGCAGCGTTAAACTACAGACAAGTATCACTGACTTGTATAGTATGTAAAGTCATGGAAAAGATGATCAGGAGAAGAATGGTGGAGCACACTGATAGGATTGGGCACATACATAACAGTCAGCACGGCTTCGGAGATGGGAAATCCTGTGTCACAAATCTACTTGAGTTCTACGATAAGGTAACAGAAGTAAGACAGGAGAGAGAGGGATGGGTAGATTGCATCTTTTTGAACTGCAAGAACGCTCTTGACACAGTACCACTCAAGAGACTGGTACAAATATTACAGGATCAGGCAGGAATAGTTAGGGAAATTACCGCAATGGATCAGGGAATACCTGACAGGAAGGAAACAGCGAGTGTTGGTACGTGAAGAAGTGTCAGAGTGGGCGCATTCAGCTAAGATTACAATGGAATCTGGACAGACTACAAGTCTGGTCCGACAAATGGCCCATGGAGTTTAACCCCTGGGGAAGGACAAAGAAGACCGCAAACGGAGTACGGGATAGGGGATTAAAGTCTGCAAACGTCACTTAAAGAAAAAGATCTTGCGGTAAGCATTACAACGAAGATGTTCCCTGAGGTACACTGACGACACTGGAGGACAGGAGAGATAGGGTCGACATGATAACGACATACAAAATACTGAGAGGAATTGACAAGGTGAGCAAAGACAGGATGTTCCAGAGATGGGACACAGCAACAAGGGGACACAGTTGGAAGTTGAAGACACAGATGAATCACAGGGATGTTAGGAAGTATTTCTTCAGCCACAGAGTAGTCAGGAAGTGGAATAGTTTGGGAAGCGATGTAATGGAGGCAGGATCCATACATAGCTTTAAGCAGAGGTATGATAAAGCTCACGGTTCAGGGGGAGTGACCTAGTAGCGACCAGTGAAGAGGCGGGACCAGGAGCTTGGAATCGACCCCTGCAACCTCAACTAGGTGAGTACAACTAGGTGAGTACTCACACACAATATACTCCGAACGCTTGACAGGGAAGTTTGATGTTCAAGAGACGAGAACTGTGTACACAAGGGCACAATTGTAAGTTTAATATCACAAGAGACTCGCAGAGATATAAGAAAGTGTTTCTTTAGCCTCAAAATGGTCAGAATTAGAATGAACTGAACTAAAAAGTATTGGAATCTGGGCTGGGAGCAGAGACTCAAGTTTTGCAATCAAAAATATGCGAAATCACACTGAACCACTTGCCTTGTTCGTCCATCAAGCAACGTACCACCTTGAAAGATGGTTACTTCTAAATAATAGTAACTTCAGCATTGTTGGAGCGCAGCCTTTGACGCTCCCATAACTGTAGTGGAATTCTTGACGATGTCCTTCACGCCCAGCGGTATGTTGGAGACTCTTGTTCTGCCATGGTAGTAGACACGGAAACATAACTAGCTTTTGTTCTCTTCCTCCCTAACCCTTTCCATTCCATCTTCCTTCCCTTTCTCTTCCTATCCCCCCTCTTATTTTCCTCCTTCTTTCCCATCTTTACATTTTCCCCTCTCCCTCCTTGCCCCAGTCGTTCCCTCCCTCACTCCCTCCCTCCTTGCTTCCCTCGTTCGTTCTTTCCCCATCTCGCTTCCTCTCGCTCAGTTGCACCATGACCTCACTTGTTTACCTTAGATGCTCTACACAAAGGAAAAATAAACGAAGAAGCTAACAAAAGCATTGGACGTGATGCGAGTGTAACCTCCTCCTCCTCCTCCTCCTCCTCCTCCTCCTCCTCCTCATCTTCCTCATCCTCATCATCCTCCTCCTCCTTCTCCTCCTCCTGTTATTCTTCTTCCTTTTCTTTTTTTCTTACTCCTTCACATCTCTCCCTTCTCTGGCTAGTGTTTGTATTCCCCCTCCTTTTCTTGTTTCCTCCTCCTCCTCCTCCCCTGTTTCACCTCCCTCTTTGTTTTCTTTCTCTTACTCGTTTACCTTCTTCCACCTCACCTCCTCCTCCTTTTCTTCGTGTTCCTTCTGCTCCTTTACCTCTTAGGTCTCCTTTTCATCTTTCTTTCTCTACGTCTTCGTATTCCCATTTCCCTTTCTCTTTCTTTTCCGCTTCCTGTTTCACTTCCTCTTCCTCTTCATCTCCCAATTCTTCTTCTTCCTGTTCCTCCTCCCCTTCCTCTTTTTCACCCCTCCTCCCCCTCCCCCTCCCCCTCCAATAAAAGAAGAAAAACAAGAACGAGAAGAACAAGAACAACAAGAAGGAGGAAAAACAAGTAGTGGAAGATAAAAATTAAAATATAAAGAATATAAAAAGAAAAGAAGTAAAATATAAAAACGTAGGAAAACTAAAAATAAAACACAGTAGGACAGCGGAGGAGAGGAGAGAAAAAGAGAGAAAACCAATAAATAACTAGTTGCGGCAGCAATTACAAAGACCAACTTGTAAGAGCAGCAAGCAGACCTTGCCGGGGCCCCGGGACAGCAAGCAGACCTTGCCGGGGCCCCCGGGACAGCAAGCAGACCTTGCCGGGGCCCCCGGGGCAGCAAGCAGACCTTGCCGGGGCCCCCGGGACAGCAAGCAGACCTTGCCGAGCCCCCGGGGCAGCAAGCAGACCTTGCCGGGCCCCCGGGGCAGCAAGCAGACCTTGCCGGGGCCCCCGGGACAGCAAGCAGACCTTGCCGGGGCACCCGGGACAGCAAGCAGACCTTGCCGGGCCCCCGGGACAGCAAGCAGACCTTGCCGGGCCCCCGGGACAGCAAGCAGACCTTGCCGGGCCCCCGGGACAGCAAGCAGACCTTGCCGGGCCCCCGGGACAGCAAGCAGACCTTGCCGGGGCCCCCGGGACAGCAAGCAGACCTTGCCGGGGCCCCGGGGCAGCAAGCAGACCTTGCCGGGGCCCCCGGGCAGCAAGCAGACCTTGATGGGGCCCCCGGGGCAGCAAGCAGACCTTGCCGGGGCCCCCGGGACAGCAAGCAGACCTTGCCGGGGCCCCGGGGCAGCAAGCAGACCTTGCCGGGGCCCCCGGGACAGCAAGCAGACCTTGCCGGGGCCCCCGGGACAGCAAGCAGTCCTTGCCGGGGCCCCCGGGACAGCAAGCAGTCCTTGCCGGGGCCCCCGGGACAGCAAGCAGTCCTTGCCGGGGCCCCCGGGCCCGCAAGCAGTCCTTGCCGGGGCCCCCGGGACAGCAAGCAGACCTTGCCGGGGCCCCGGGGCAGCAAGCAGACCTTGCCGGGGCCCCGGGGCCTCGGGGCAGCAAGCAGACCTTGATGGGGCCCCGGAGCAGCAAGCAGTCCTTGCTGGGGCCCCGGAACAGCAAGCAGTCCTTGCCGGGGCCCCCGGGACAGCAAGCAGACCTTGCCGGGGCCCCGGGGCAGCAAGCAGACCTTGCCGGGGCCCCGGGGCAGCAAGCAGACCTTGACGGGGCCCCGGAGCAGCAAGCAGTCCTTGCCGGGGCCCCGGAACAGCAAGCAGTCCTTGCCGGGACCCCCGGGGCAGCAAGCAGTCCTTGCCGGGGCCCCCAGAGCAGCAAGCAGTCCTTGCCGGGGCTCCCGGAGCAGCAAGCAGTCCTTTCCGGGGCCCCCGCGGCAGCAAGCAGCCCTTGCCGGATCCCCGGGGCAGCAAGCAGTCCTTGCCGGGGCGTCCTGAGCAGCAAGCAGTCCTTGGCGGGGCCCCGGGGCAGCAAGCAGTCCTTGCCGGGGCCCCCGGGGCAGCAAGCAGTCCTTGGTGGGGCCCCTGGGGCAGCAAGCAGTCCTTGCCGGGGCCCCGGGGCAGCAAGCAGTCCTTGCCGGGGCCCCGGGGCAGCAAGCAGTCCTTGCCGGGGCGTCCGGAGCAGCAAGCAGTCCTTGCCGGGGCCCCGGGGCAGCAAGCAGTCCTTGCCGGGGCCCCCGGGGCAGCAAGCAGTCCTTGCCGGGGCCCCCGGGGCAGCAAGCAGTCCTTGCCGGGGCCCCGGGGCAGCAAGCAGTCCTTTCAGGGGCCCCGGGGCAGCAGCCAGACCTTGCCGGGGCCCCCGGGGCAGCAGCCAGACCTTGCCGGGGCCACGGAGCAGCAAGCAGTCCTTGCCGGGGCCCCCGAGGCAGCAAGCAGTCCTTGGCGGGCCCCCCGGGGCAGCAAGCAGTCCTTGCCTAGGCCCCGGGGGAGCAAGCAGTCCTTGCCGAGGCCCCGGGGGAGCAAGCAGTCCTTGCCGGTGCTCCCTTGGGGCAGCAAGCAGTCCCTGCCGGGGCCCCTGGGGCAGCAAGCAGTCCTTGCCGGGGCCACGAGGCAGCAAGCAGTCCTTGCCGAGGCCCTGGGCAGCAAGCAGTCCTTGCCGGTGCCCCCGGGGCAGCAAGCAGTCCTTTCCGGGGCCCCTGGGGCAGCAAGCAGTCCTTGCCGGGGCCACGGGGCAGCAAGCAGTCCTTGCCGGGGCCCTTGGGCAGCAAGCAGTCATTGCCGGGGCCCCCGGAGCAGCAAGCAGTCCTTGCCGGGGCCCCGGGATAGCAAGCAGTCCTTGCCGGTGCCCACGGGACAGCAAGCAGTCCTTGCCGGGGCCCCTGGGGGGGCAGCAAGCAGTCCTTGCCGGGGCCACGGGGCAGCAAGCAGTCCTTGCCGGGGCCCCTGGGGCAGCAAGCAGTCCTTGCCGGGGCCACGGGGCAGCAAGCAGTCCTTGCCGGGGCCCCGGGGTAGCAAGCACTCCTTGCCGGTGCCCCCTGGGCGACAGCCAGTCCTTGCCGGGGCCACCGGGGCAGCAGCCAGACCTTGTAGGGACCCCCGGGGCAGCACCCAGACCTTGCGGGGGCCCCCGGAGCAGCAGCCAGACCTTGCGGGGGCCCCTGGGGCAGCAGGCACACCTTGCGGGGGCCCGTGGGGCAGCAGCCAGACCTTGCGGGGGCCCCTGGGGCAGCAGCCAGACCTTGCGGTTGGACCCCGGGGCAGCTGCCAGACCTTTCGGGGGCCCCCAGGGCAGCAGCCAGACCTTGCGAGGGCCCCTGGGGCAGCAGCCAGACCTTGCGGGGGGCCCCTGGGAGCAGCAGCCTGACCTTGCGGGGGCCCCTGGGGCAGCAGCCAGACCTTGCGGGGGGCCCATGGGAGCAGCAGCTAGACCTTGCGGGGGCCAATATCCTAAAACAGCAATTTTAGGACCCACAAAATGGAGAGGTGAACGAACAAGGAAGAGGGAGATGATGAAAGGGAGAGGAAAGAGGAAATGGAAGGAGGGAGATGGAGGGGAAAGGGAGACGAGGAAGAAGAGAGGAGAATGAGGAGGAGGGGGAGGAGGAGAGGAAGGGGAAGAGGAACAGAGAGGCTCATAGAGGACACTTAAGTTAAGAGGCATTACACCTGCCTTTAATTTTACGTAAGAAGGCAAGTGTACGGCCACCCCTTCCTGCTGACTCATGCAGCAGAAGTCACAGCAGAAACAGCAGGAGGGAAGGAAGGGGAAGCTGGAAAGAAGTAGCAAGAGGGAAGAAAGAAGGAAGCTGGAGAGAAGGAATGCGGATGGAGTGAGAAAGGAGGCTATGAGGAAGTGGGAGAGAAGTAACAACAAGAAAGGAATAAGGAAGGAAGAAAGGAAGGAAGGAAGGAAGGAAGGAAGGATAGAGGTAGGGAATGAGGAAGATAAAGCAAAGAATCAGGGTGTGAATAAATAAGAAAGGAGGGAGGTAATGAGAATGGAGGGAGATAATGGGGAAGATGGAGAGGAGCAGCAGGAGGAAAGGAAAACGGAAGAAAGAGAAGGAATGAGAATGGAAGGAGGAAATTATCAGAAAACAGAAGTGCAGCAGCAAGGGGTATGGAAAAGGAAAGGGAAAGGAGTGGGACCAGCAGAACGAGAGAAGAAAAAGAGACAAACTTGAGAGTAGCAGGAGAGAGGGAACGAGAGGGAGAAAAGGAAGTAGGGAAGCAGGCGAAACAGCAGCATTTAAAACGGTAACAGCAGTACTGCTAGTACCAGCAACAGCAGCATTAGTTGCAGCAACATTAGCAGAAACAGTACAAGCAACTGCAGCAACAGTGCCACAACAGTAGTAACAATACTATCAACAGCAGCAACACATCACTCACAGCAGCAAGAGTAACAGTAACAACAGCAGCAACAGGAACTGAAACAACAGACACAACATCAGCAGCAAAATTAGTAAAAAAAAAGTAGAAGCAATATCAACACTAGCAACAACAACAACAGCAAAGCCAATAGTAGCAACATTAGCAAAAACAATAGCAGCAACAACAACAGCAAAGCCAATAGTAGCAACATTAGCAAAAACAATAGCAGCAACAGTAACAGTAACAACAGCAACAGTAGCATTAGTGCCAGCATCATTAACAACAGTTTGATAGTTCTTTGGGACTGCGAATCACTGGCAGCAACAGCCTTGTTGACCAGCCAGGACACCTAGAGGAGGACACTCCTTCCAACCAATCGGTCAGGGAAAATTTTCATCTCAAAATGTGATCTTTGTTCTGCTCAGCTGACTGATATTAGAGTAAATGTAATCCCTTCAAGGGTGTAATCCCTTCAAGGGTGTAATCCCTTCAAGGGTGTAATCCCTTCAAGGGTGTAATCTTCAAGGGTGTAATCCCTTCAAGGGTGTAATCCTCAAGGGTGTAATCCCTTCAAGGGTGTAATCCTCAAGGGTGTAATCCCTGAAGGGTGTAATCCTCAAGGGCATAATTCTTCAAGGGAGTAACCTGTTCACTCCACAGTTACACTCCGTCTTGAGGAATTCCTGCTCTTGTAATCCATATTGAATCCTCTTAGTCCATAATGAATGTAATCCTCATAGTTGTAGTCCATAATGAATGTAATCCTCATAGTTGTAGTCCATAATGAATGTAATCCTCATAGTTGTAGTCCATAATGAATGTAATCCTCATAGTTGTAGTCCATAATGAATGTAATCCTCATAGTTGTAGTCCATAATGAATGTAATCCTCATAGTTGTAGTCCATAATGAATGTAATCCTCATAATTGTAGTCCATAATGAATGCAATCTTCAAAGTTATAATCCAGGATGGGAATAATTCCGAACAATGTAATCGCTTGTAATTATAATCCATAGATCTGAAATACTTATGTGATTATTTCTTCTCATTGTATTCTCTAATTGCTGTAGGGTGACGCCCAGCACTGTAATGCCTAGTTGATGTAATCCCTAGTTAAATAATCTTTATGAATATAATTGTTATCACACTGAGTGTACTCCCATGCACAGTAATTCCTTAATGTAATTCTCCTGCGTTGGAATACATTCTCCCGGGTTGTAATCCACATTAAGGGTAATCCCCCAGGGTGTTAATCTCTGTAGTGGCACCCCCCCAGACCCCTGGACTAGGAGCCAGGACGCCCACACCGGACGGGGGTCATTTCCCCCTAACTCCTCTCATCCTGCTAAGAAAATCAAGAGGAAATTATCAACGGAAGACTCTCTTAACTGCTTCTGTGTGTGTGTGTGTGTGTGTGTGTGTGTGTGTGTGTGTGTGTGTGTGTGTGTGTGTGTGTGTGTGTGTGTGTGTGTGAAGCATAAAGCTAGAACAGGGGACGAGAAACGAAAGGGCTATAAGTAACATGCTTGACGAATGCTAAAGGAGATTAAGGGAGAAGAATATAATGCTGGTGGGAATATCGTCTAGTATTCGTACATGATTTCGGGCAGCTTCGATTGTGTCGTCCCGGCTGGAGTGGAGTTGCTGTTACTTGGGAGTTACCGTCTCTAAGGATGGCTTACCCTGCATTCAGGGTAAATGGAACAGAAAAGACATTACAAAGACTAAGAAAAACTGCTGAGGAGAGTATGCTGCCTCAGTGAGACAGAGGCAGGTACTAACGTCATGCATATATTGTACTAGTTGAGGCTAACTAAATATGAAAAAGGAGGGTTTTGCTTTAATGAGGCTGGCCAGAAGTATTGTGCAGAGTATCAGCTGAGGTCAACTTAGCTGATGAATCTACCTGGAGGTTATTCCGGGGATCAACGCTCTCTCGGCCTGGTCCACGACCAGGCCTCCCGGTGGATCAGGCCCTGATCAACCAGGGTGTTACTGCTGGTCGCACGCAGTCCAACATATGAACCACAGCCCGACTGATCCGGCACTGACTTTAGGTATCTGTCCAGCTCTCTCTTGAAGGCAGCCAGGGGTTTATTGGTAATTCCCCTTATGCTTGGTGGGAGGCTGTTGAACAGTCCTGGGCCCCGGACACTTATGGTGTTTTCTCTTAGTGCACCAATGGCGCCCCTACTTTTAATTGGGGGTATTTTGCATCGCCTTCCCAGTCTTTTACTTTCGTAGGGAGTGATTTCTGTGTGCAGATTTGGGGCCATTCCTTCCAGGATTTTCCAAGTGTAGACTATGATATATCTCTCTCTCCTGCGTTCCAACGAGTACAAGTCAAGTGCTTCCAAGCGTTCCCAGTACTTAAGGTGCTTGACAGAACTTGTACGTGCATTAAAGGATATCTGTACACTCTCTAGATCTGCAATTTCACCTGCTTTGAACGGAGATGTTAATGTACAGCAGCATTCCAGCCTAGAGAGAACAAGTGATTTGAAAAGGATCATCATTGGCTTGGCATCTCTCGTTTTGAACGTTCTCATCGTCCATCCTATCATTTTCTTTGCACTTGTGATCGTGGCATTGTTGTGATCCTTGAAAGTGAGATCTTCAGACATTACTACTCCCAGGTCCCTTACATTATTTTTCCGCTTTATTGTATGGCCAGAGTTTGTAGTATACTCTGTTCTAGTTATTATCTCCTCCAGTTTTCCATAACGGAGTAGTTGGAATTTGTCCTCATTGAACATCATATTATTTTCCGTTGCCCACTGGAAAACTTTGTTTATATCTTCTTGGAGGTTAACCGCGTCCTCAGCAGATGACAGCCTCATGCAGATCCTAGTATCGTCTGCAAGGTATATGGTGCCGTGGGCTACATCTCTGTCTATGTCTGATATGAGGATGAGGAACAGGATGGGGGTGAGTACTGTGCCTTGTGGAACAGAGCTCTTCACTATGGCAGCCTCCGATTTAACTTGTTTGAGGAGGTGCTTCTCAAAATTCTGCAGTGGTTACTTTTGATATCGAGTCAGTGTTTACAAAACTTTCCATTAACAGAAACAGCATATGTTTATATTAATAGTTTGCTTGTGTATACTGATACAGTTAATGGTTTCAGTGAAAAAACTAGATATTTCCTTCTGTTTAGTGATTGGTTATATATTATAATTGATAACGTTGCACTGTCATCTCTTTTGGGTCGAGTAAGAGGTAATATATTTTTTTTCTTTGTTTTACGAGAAGATTTAGCTTAATGCCTGAGAATAAAACAATAATATATGCAAGATATGTTTATGACATTTCATAACATTTCGGAGAGACTGCTCAGATAGATTTCTTTAAGTAATGTGTTTACTCTTGAATGTAGAAACATTGTGTGCACTTACAAAACGTCAGTGCTGTAATGTATCTGTCAGTTTACATATTCTAGTTATAATGCTAGATAGGTTAGTCTGTGAGCAGAGGCGTATCAAAGAGGACTCATGTTAAAGTAGCTAAACCCTGTTTTTTTTTTCAACTATAAGATTACATTCCATAGCTGAGTCATTCACCTATTGCTTATGATTTTAAAATTATAGGCAGAATTTTAGAGAGTTGATGCAGTAGAGAACTCAAGCCTGAGCCTAATGATTATACCTCTGTAGTTCCGTTAATTACATGAAAATAGTTTTGTTCCCCTTATTTGAGTTTTCTCTCATCGCTGACGTAGCCCTGAGAACTATGTAGCTGGGTCATTACCAGCTCAGTCCTCCTCAGTGCAGCACAATAACTGGTGCGTCTCTGGCTTTACTTTTTGTTTTTTTTTTGGTATTGCCTGCTCATTACTTTCGTTTTTTATAGTTTGTACAAGTGTTGTAATGTTTTTACACATACTGATGATGGTAATTGATTTCACAGAGGCGTTGATAATAAATGCATTAATATCGGGCCGAATAGCCAAACAGGAGAGTTGGGCTTAAATGGAAAAGTGTTCTCGGCCGAAGGAGTAGATTTTTTTTCCCCCATAACTCTGCGACAGACTGAAGATAACGTGTGTGTGTGTATATATATATATATGTATATATATATATATATATATATATATATATATATATATATATATATATATATATATATATATATATATATATATCAATGATTTTAAGTTATGTTAATATATTTAAACTAAAGATAAATGTAGCATAATTTACGTTAGGTTTACTTAGGTTTCTAAGTTAGACTATGACTAACATTTAATTGCTTTCTTGACAGGTGAGTCCGCACTGCTGGCCAGGTGTCCTGTTGTCCTCATTGGTAAGAAATTTGAACTTGACTTGTGATAGTTGGTCGCAGTAGTGTTCAGCGGACAGAGGGTCGAGCCTGCACTTTTTTTTTTGCGCTATATGACCCCACACACAAGATGCGATATGCCACAGGGAAATGAATGTAAGTAGCGTTTTAGGCAGAAGATCGTCTTCAAGCGATGCAAAGTAGAGGCTTAACGTCGACAGTTGGTGACGAGAGACAAATTGCGGTGAAATCCTTTATGGGCACAACGTTTCACCCATAAGTGGGTGAAACGCTCTTCCAATAATGTTTTGGCTTAACCAAGGCCTCCACAAAAGATAAAATAGAACGAACCAGCCAGCACATATTATCAAAACAAGTGAATCCAGTAACGACCGAGTTAAGTGTCAGGGCCAGGAGCTGAGACTCTACCTCTGCTACCACAAATATGAGAGTACGCTCGCGCGCGCGCGCACACACACACACACACACACACACACACACACACACACACACACACACACACACACACACACACACACACACACACACACACACACACACACACACACACACACACACACACACTGAGTGATGGCACGTGACGAGATGTCAGAGTAGGTGCCAGTGACGAGTGGAGTTTCACAAGGGTCAATTCTAAGGCCGGTACTGATTCTAGTATTATGTGAATGACATGGCGGAAGGGATACATTGTTTGCAGACGATGTGAAGCTAATGCTGAGAATTCATGTGGATGAGGATGAGATGGGATTACAAAGGGATTTGGAGAGGCCGTAAGCCTGGTCCAACAACTGGCTCCTGGAGCTTAACCCCACCAAATGCAAAGTAATGAAGATTTTGAAAGGTGAAAGAAGACCGCAGACAGACTGCAAACCTCACTCAAGGAAAAGGATCTTGGGGTGAGTATAATACCGAGCACATCTCCTGAGGCACACATCAACCAAATAACTGCTGCACCTTACGGGTGCCTGGCAAACCTAAGAATAGCGTTTAGACACCTAAGTAAGGAATCATTCAACACCCACATAGAAGTATGCAGCACCAGTATGGAACCCACATCTGGTCAAGCACGTCAGGAAATTAGAGAAAGTGCAAAGGTTTGCAACAAGACTAGTCCCGGAGCTAAAGGGTATATGTTACGAGGAGAGGTTAAGGGAAATCAATCTGACGACACTGGAAGATATGAGAGACAGGAGAGACATTGACTAGGTGGATAGGGGCAGGATGTTTCAGAGATGAGATACAGGAACAAGAGGACACAACTGGAAGTTGAAAACTCAGATGAGTCACAGGGCTGTTATGAAGTATTTCTTAAGCCATAGAGTTGTCAGGAAGTGGAACAATCAGGAGAGTGATGTAGTGCAGGCAGGATGTACACATAGCTTAAAGAAGAGATACAACAAAGGTCATGGAGCTAGGGGGTGGGGTCAAGAGCTGTGACTCGACCTCTGCAACCACAAATAGGTGAGCACACACACACACACACACACACACACACACACACACACACACACACACACACACACACCAGGCCTAATGTCTAATCGACATGTGCCTAGGGCAAAGTGGTAACTAACAGACACACACACACACACACACACACACACACACACACACACACACACACACACACACACACACACACACACACACACACAATAGCAGACACAGACATAGTGCCCCATTCGTTCCAACTAAGCGGAGAGTATTAACCTGGTCTGTAATTTGAACGTGGTAAGTGCACCTCTAACTGCTCAGCTCGTCTCGCAGCTTGTAATAACACAAAGCAAACTCCAGTTATGTGAAAATTGTTAGTAACAGGTGGAGATGGCTTTCCTCGTCATATTGATTTGCTTGTTACAGCAGAATTCGTTTGAGATTTCACTGTATTTTTTGTACTGAAACCAGCAATATTAAAATCTGCGTTACTAGCAGCGCCACCACCAGCACTACTATATATATATAAGAGACTCGGCACATGGTGCAGTGCACCCTCAGTGTAAAGCAGGGGTCCTATGTACTAAGTGTACGAGGCACAAGACCTTTCAGCAACCTTCCATCATACATTGTGGGAATTGCGAACAGAATTCTGGCTGTTCCTGATTAGCCGGGATGTGGTGCTTACGTTGGGTTTCGTGCGACTATCACCAACAGTCCGGTTGATCATGCCGTCCACAGAGTGGACTGGTCTGAGACCGGGCCGCGGGGGGCGCTGGCCCTCAAAACACTTTTCAGAGTTACTTCCACCGTCATTACTTAACCACCACCACAACGACCACCACTACCCCACATTCACTAGCATCCTCACAATCGCCAGCGCTACATCTACAACCACCACCATTACCACATTCACAACCACCAGCACCACCACCATTACCACATTCCCAACCACCAGCACCACCACCATTACCACATTCCCAACCACCAGCACCACCACCATTACCACATTCCCAACCACCAGCACCACCACCATTACCACATTCCCAACCACCAGCACCACCACCATTACCACATTCCCAACCACCAGCACCACCACCATTACCACATTCCCAACCACCAGCACCACCACCATTACCACATTCCCAACCACCAGCACCACCACCATTACCACATTCCCAACCACCAGCACCACCACCATTACCACATTCCCAACCACCAGCACCACCACCATTACCACATTCACAACCACCAGCACCACCACCATTACTACATTCACAACCACCAGCACCACCACCTCGGAGTCATGCTGAATTGGACACAGCCAGTGGCTGTCTAGTCAGAGCCACAGAGTTTAATGTTAAATTTCCCAAACAAGCAAATTATATAACAGTATTTATTAGGCAAATATACAAGGTCTTAAGCAAAGCAACAGCAAAATACCTCATGTTAGTAGATTTCTCACCGACGCAACCGCAGTGCTTGCAGCTTTGACAGACACACATACAAGACTACTTTGACGATGAAAAATGGATTCCTGGGTACAAATCGTTTTAGATGCGATAGAAGAAAGGGGTCACAAGGATGAGGTGCTATGTTAAAGTTGCTCATATGTCTTGAATTAAAACTACAAATGATGTCGAAGTTTGGGTAGAAGGAAATTTAACACGCGAACAACCAGCTGGTCAGACACTGCTCTGACGAACCTGTCTAGTTCCCACATGAAAACAGCCAAGGGCTTGTTGGTGATTCCCTTTATGCACAAAGGCGCTGAAAACACTGGGATCTGACACTCTCTGACCTTTAATCAAGGACACACATACCTATGTAAGTTGCGATGCAGTTTCTAAAACGCTCTTAATGAGCCATTGAGGGGGGGGGGTCCATCACATAATTAAGACCCACGTCAAGTAAATTTTCCCTGATAAATTAACAACCGCTACGACCTCAACCATTACTAACATCTCCCCCACCAGCACCACCACCCCTACCAGCGCCGCCCCTATGTACAACACCTCCACCATCAACACCACCACCCCCACCAGCATCCTCCCACGACCACCTTTATTTTCACCACTACCATCACCACCAACGATCCTCGTCCTAACCCAACCTAAATTCCCTCACTCACCATCTAACCAGTGTATCCGCATCCAGCTTCCCCCTTGCCTCCCATACATTACTCCCCTCTAATATAATTTTTACCCTACCTCTATAATCGTATAGTCTAACGTGGCACCTTTCCCTGGCATGCCTTCCCCTTCCTCTATATATTACTATTCCTCTGCCGTTACCATCCATTCCCTCTCTTCCATCTCTCCCCCTCAACACAGCTCCCTTCTATGTTCTCCCTCTATATTGTTTTCATCCTCATAACCATGTATTCTTATCCCACCCAACTTTCCCTCCGTTTCCCCATTCCATATAGCAGTCCTAACTCTCCATATAGAGAATTTGCACGTGATGTTACAGTGTGAACGTCTGGTATTTGATGGTCAAAGATGTGCCAGTCACACTGTTTACCTCTCATGAGTCTTAACAAAGATGTGTGTGTGTGTGTGTGTGTGTGTGTGTGTGTGTGTGTGTGTATGTATGCATTTTTGAAGCATAATACTGTACAGTAACTACCAAGACTATAACACTTTAACACACCGACATTTTAAAACACTAACCCGACGGGTTTATCGTTCCCCTTACGAAATAAATAAAATGCATAAACGAGAACGGTGTGTTTGCCCGTCAGTATGGCGGTCACACCTCCACACAGGCTCTTTCTATATGGCCTTGTTCCATATAGCTTCATTCTTCCTCGATATAGCCTTACTCTCCCTCCATATAGACTTACCTATCCCAAGATAGTCTCCTGTCCATATAGCCATTTGACTTATTATAAAAAAAAAGTTTGGAAACAATGGGTTATAATGGCAGACTCGTTTACAGTATCCGAATCATAGCCCCGAGCACTAGCAGAAGCACTAAGCAACAGATGAGGCAACAGTAACAACAGCTGCAGTAACAGCGATAATAGGGCTGCAGTAAAACAGTAAACTTTTCCAATGTCAACAACAGCATCAGCAGTAAGTGGTAATAAAAGAAATGCCGAAATAAACAGGAACAGCAGCAACAGCACTAACAGCGGTAACATGCGATAGTGGTAGCAGCAGCAGCAGCAGCAGGTGTACGAAGAGACACATGCAGGCGGAACTGAAATACTCTTCTACTAATAGCATCATTTAATAGGACAAATTAGGGAAGATGCAGACACTAGAGCCGCCGTGCTCCAATTTGCTCGCCCGATGCTAATTTTCGTGACAACCAATTTCACGCCAGATGAATTGCTTTTGTGGAAGTTCACCAATATACCATTTTCGCGATTTCGAAATAGATGGTAGTGTGGCCCAGTGACACTGCTCCCAGTGCGTGTGTAGTTTGTGTATATACGTATGTGTGAATATGTGCATTTGTGTTAATTAGTGTATGTGTGAGAAGATGTGGGGGTGGGGGTTAATTTTGTTAGCGTGGGAGAAGTGGTGAAGGCCAGGATAGTAGTGGGAGTTTCATTGACGAAATATGGTTAAACATCCAACATTCACTGATCAAGGTGAGAATAGCAAGTTTTCCGAACATTGTCAACCATTTTAACCTCATCCCTTACCTACTGTCAACCAACTTCAACCTCATCTTTTACCCATTGTCAACCAACACGTTGGCAGTCTTTCCGCAAGACCAGTGAATGTACACACACACACACACACACACACACACACACACACACACACACACACACACACACACACTAAAGCCCCCGCCCCCTCCCCTCCCCTTCCTCTTCATGAACCTCCCTCGGGTGTTCCTCCCCTCCTCCCTCCTCACGAATACTTTCCAGAACTAATTTAAACTTTTGGGTTCCCTCTTTTGACAAACATCACTCGATTCTTTATATTTTATCCAGATAATAAAATGGAGCGTTGGTGTTCCGTCTCCCCGCTGTCTCTCCTCCATGGACAGCCACACTAAGCTTCCCTCCCCTCCCCCTCTCCCCTCTTCCCTTCCCCTCTCCCCTCCCCCTCTCCCCTCTCACTATCTACTTTACTACCCAATTTTGTTAAATTAAAAACACAAATGCTCAGCTTTAACCTTCTCCCCCACACACTCTTCTTTACTCCACCTTTCTACCCTCCCCTACCCACTGCACTGTTCTACCCTCCCCTACCCACTGCACAGTTCTACCCTCCCCTACCCATTGCCCAGTTCTACCCTCCCCTACCCACTGCACAGTTCTACTCTCCCCTACCCACTGCACAGTTCTACCCTCCCCTACCCATTGCCCAGTTCTACCCTCCCCTACCCACTGCACAGTTCTACTCTCCCCTACCCACTGCACAGTTCTACCCTCCCCTACCCATTGCCCAGTTCTACCCTCCCCTACCCATTGCCCAGTTCTACCCTCCCCTACCCACTGCCCAGTTCTACCCTCCCCTACCCACTGCACAGTTCTACCCTCCCCTACCCATTGCCCAGTTCTACCCTCCCCTACCCCGTGCCCAGGTCTACCCTCCCCTCCCCATTGCCCAGATCTACCCTCCCCTACCCATTGCCCAGTTCTACCCTCCCCTACCCATTGCCCAGTTCTACCCTCCCCTACCCACTGCCCAGTTCTACCCTCCCCTACCCATTGCCCAGTTCTACCCTCCCCTACCCACTGCCCAGTTCTACCCTCCCCTACCCATTGCCAATTCTACCCTCCCCTACCCACTGCCCAGTTCTACCCTCCCCTACCCATTGCCCAGTTCTACCCTCCCCTACCCACTGCCCAGTTCTACCCTCCCCTACCCACTGCCCAGTTCTACCCTCCCCTACCCATTGCCCAGTTCTACCCTCCCCTACCCACTGCCCAGTTCAACCCTCCCCTACCCACTGCCCAGTTCTACCCTCCCCTACCCATTGCCCAGTTCTACCCTCCCCTACCCGTTGCCCAGTTCTACCCTCCTCTACCCATTGCCCAGATCTACCCTCCCCTACCCAGTGCCCAGTTCTACCCTGCCCTCCCCAGTGCCCAGTTCTACCCTCCCCTACCCACTGCCCAGTTCTACCCTCCCCTACCCACTGCCCAGTTCTACCCTCCTCTACCCATTGCCCAGTTCTACCCTCCCCTACCCACTGCCCAGTTCTACCCTCCCCTACCCATTGCCCAGTTCTAACCTCCCCTACCCACAGCCCAGTTCTACCCTCCCCTACCCATTGCCTAGTTCTACCCTCCCCTACCCACTGCCCAGTTCTACCCTCCCCTACCCATTGCCCAGTTCTACCCTCCCCTACCCACTGCACAGTTCTACCCTCCCCTACCCACTGCACAGTTCTACCCTCCCCTACCCACTGCCCAGTTCTACCCTCCCCTACCCATTGCCCAGTTCTACCCTCCCCTACCCACTGCCCAGTTCTACCCTCCCCTACCCACTGCCCAGTTCTCCCCTCCCCTACCCACTGCCCAGTTCTACCCTCCCCTACCCATTGCCCAGTTCTACCCTTCCCTACCCACTGCACAGTTCTACCCTCCCCTACCCACTGCCCAGTTCTACCCTCCCCTACCCACTGCACAGTTCTACCCTCCCCTACCCATTGCCCAGTTCTACCCTCCCCTACCCATTGCCCAGTTCTACCCTCCCCTACCCATAGCCCAGTTCTACCCTCCCCTACCCACTACACTGTTCTACCCTCCCCTACCCATTGCCCAGTTCTACCCTCCCCTACCCACTGCACAGTTCTACCCTCCCCTACCCATTGCTCAGTTCTACCCTCCCCTACCCATTGCCCAGTTCTACCCTCCGCTACCCATTGCCCAGTTCTACCCTCCCCTACCCATTGCCCAGTTCTACCCTCCCCTACCCATTGCCCAGTTCTACCCTCCCCTACCCATTGCCCAGTTCTACCCTCCCCTACCCATTGCCCAGTTCTACCCTCCCCTACCCATTGCCCAGATCTACCCTCCCCTACCCATTGCCCAGTTCTACCCTCCCCTACCCATTGCCCAGTTCTACCCTCCCCTACCCACTGCCCAGTTCTACCCTCCCCTACCCATTGCCCAGTTCTACCCTCCCCTACCCATTGCCCAGTTCTACCCTCCCCTACCCACTGCACAGTTCTACCCTCCCCTACCCATTGCCCAGTTCTACCCTCCCCTACCCATTGCCCAGTTCTACCCTCCCCTACCCATTGCCCAGTTCTACCCTCCCCTACCCACTACACTGTTCTACCCTCCCCTACCCATTGCCCAGTTCTACCCTCCCCTACCCACTGCACAGTTCTACCCTCCCCTACCCATTGCTCAGTTCTACCCTCCCCTACCCATTGCCCAGTTCTACCCTCCGCTACCCATTGCCCAGTTCTACCCTCCCCTACCCATTGCCCAGTTCTACCCTCCCCTACCCATTGCCCAGTTCTACCCTCCCCTACCCATTGCCCAGTTCTACCCTCCCCTACCCATTGCCCAGATCTACCCTCCCCTACCCATTGCCCAGTTCTACCCTCCCCTACCCATTGCCCAGTTCTACCCTCCCCTACCCACTGCCCAGTTCTACCCTCCCCTACCCCTTGCCCAGTTCTACCCTCCCCTACCCCCTGCCCAGTTCTACCCGCCCCGACCCCTTGCCAATTCTACCCTCCCCTACCCACTGCCCAGTTCTACCCTCCCCTACCCATTGCCCAGTTCTACCCTCCCCTACCCACTGCCCAGTTCTACCCTCCCCTACCCACTGCCCAGTTCTACCCTCCCCTACCCATTGCCCAGTTCTACCCTCCCCTACCCACTGCCCAGTTCTACCCTCCCCTACCCACTGCCCAGTTCTACCCTCCCCTACCCATTGCCCAGTTCTACCCTCCCCTACCCGTTGCCCAGTTCTACCCTCCACTACCCATTGCCCAGATCTACCCTCCCCTACCCATTGCCCAGTTCTACCCTCCCCTACCCAGTGCCCAGTTCTACCCTCCCCTACCCACTGCCCAGTTCTACCCTCCCCTACCCACTGCCCAGTTCTACCCTCCTCTACCCATTGCCCAGTTCTACCCTCCCCTACCCACTGCCCAGTTCTACCCTCCCCTACCCATTGCCCAGTTCTAACCTCCCCTACCCACAGCCCAGTTCTACCCTCCCCTACCCATTGCCTAGTTCTACCCTCCCCTACCCACTGCCCAGTTCTACCCTCCCCGACCCATTGCCCAGTTCTACCCTCCCCTACCCACTGCACAGTTCTACCCTCCCCTACCCACTGCACAGTTCTACCCTCCCCTACCCACTGCCCAGTTCTACCCTCCCCTACCCAGTGCCCAGTTCTACCCTCCCCTACCCAATGCCCAGTTCTAACCTCCCCTACCCACTGCCCAGTTCTACCCTCCCCTACCCACTGCCCAGTTCTACCCTCCCCTACCCATTGCCCAGTTCTACCCTTCCCTACCCACTGCACAGTTCTACCCTCCCCTACCCACTGCCCAGTTCTACCCTCCCCTACCCACTGCACAGTTCTACCCTCCCCTACCCATTGCCCAGTTCTACCCTCCCCTACCCATTGCCCAGTTCTACCCTCCCCTACCCATAGCCCAGTTCTACCCTCCCCTACCCACTACACTGTTCTACCCTCCCCTACCCATTGCCCAGTTCTACCCTCCCCTACCCACTGCACAGTTCTACCCTCCCCTACCCATTGCTCAGTTCTACCCTCCCCTACCCATTGCCCAGTTCTACCCTCCGCTACCCATTGCCCAGTTCTACCCTCCCCTACCCATTGCCCAGTTCTACCCTCCCCTACCCATTGCCCAGTTCTACCCTCCCCTACCCATAGCCCAGTTCTACCCTCCCCTACCCATTGCCCAGTTCTACCCTCCCCTACCCATTGCCCAGTTCTACCCTCCCCTACCCATTGCCCAGTTCTACACTCCCCTACCCATTGCCCAGTTCTACCCTCTCCTATCCACTGCACGGTTCTACCCTCCCCTACCCACTGCACTGTTCTACCCTCTCCTACCCACCGCACTGTTCTACCCTCCCCTACCCACTGCACTGTTCTATCCACCCCTACCCACTGCACTGTTCTACCCTCCACTACCTACTGCACTGTTCTGCCCACTGCACTGTTCTACCCTCCTTTACCCACTGCACTGCTCTAACCTCCCTTACCCACTGCAATGTCCTACTCTCCCCTACCCACTGCACTGTTCTACCCTCCCCTACCCACTGCACTGTTCTACCCTCCCCTACCCACTGCACTGTTCTACCCTACCCACTGCACTGTTCTACCCTCCCCTACCCATTGCACTGTTCTACCCTCCCCTAACCACTGCACTGTTCTACCCTACCCACTGCACTGTTCTACTCTCCCCTACCCACTGCGCTGTTCTACCCTCCCCTACCCACTGCACTGTTCTACCCTCCCCTACCCACTGCACTGTTCTACCCTACCCACTGCACTGTTCTACCCTCCCCTACCCATTGCACTGTTCTACCCTCCCCTAACCACTGCACTGTTCTACCCTGTCCACTGCACTGTTCTACCCTTCCCACTGCACTGTTCTACTCTCCCTTACCCACTGCGCTGTTCTACCCTCCCCTACCCACTCCACTGTTCTACCCTCCCCTACCCACTGCACTGTTCTACCCTCCCCTACCCATTGCACTGTTCTACCTTCCCCTAACCACTGCACTGTTCTACCGTGTCCACTGCACTGTTCTACCCTACCCATTGCACTGTTCTACCCTCCCCTACCCATTGCACAGTTCTACCATCCCCTAACCACTGCACTGTTCTACCCTACCCACTGCACTGTTCTACTCTCCCCTACCCACTGCGCTGTTCTACCCTCCCCTACCCACTGCACTGTTCTACCCTCCCCTACCCATTGCACTGTTCTACCCTTCCTTACCCACTGCACTGTTCTACCCTCTCTTACCCACTGCACTGTTCTACCCTCCCTACCCACTGCACTGTTCTACCTTACTGCACTGTTCTAGCCTCCCCTACCCACTGCACTGTTCTACACTCTACTACCCACTGCACTGTTCTACCTTCCCCTACCCACTGCACTGTTCTACCCTCCCCTACCCACTGCACTGTTCTACCCTCTCCTACCCACTGCATTGTTCTACCCTCCCTTACCCACTGCACTGTTCTACCCTCCCATACCCACTGCACTGTTCTACCCTCCCTTACCCACTGCACTGTTCTACCCTCCCTATCCACTGTTCTACCCTCCCCTACCCACTGCACTGTTCTACCCTCCCCTACCGATTGCACTGTTCTACCCTCCCCTACCCACTGCACTGTTCTACCCTCCCCTACCCACTGCACTGTTCTGCCCTCCCTTACCCACTGCACTGTTCTACCCTCCTCTACCCATTGCACTGTTCTGTCCTCCCCTACCCACTGCACTGTTCTACCCTCTCCTACCCACTGCATTGTTCTACCCTCCCTTACCCACTGCACTGTTCTACCCTTACCCACTGCACTGTTCTACCCTCCCTACCCACTGCACTGTTCTACCCTCCCCTACCCACTGCACAGTTCTACCGTCCCCTACCCACTACATCGTTCTACCCTCCCTTACCCACTGCACTGTTCTACCCTCCCTTACCCACTGCACTGTTCTACCCTCCCTTACCCACTGCACTGTTCTACTCTCCCTACCCACTGCACTGTTCTTCCTTACCCACTGCACTATTCTACCCTCCCCTACCCACTGCACTGTTCTACCCTCCCCTACCCACTGCACTGTTTTACCCTCCCCTACCCACTGCATTGTTCTACACTCCCCTACCCACTGCACTGTTCTACCCTCTCCTACCCACTGCATTGTTCTACCCTAACTTACCCACTGCACTGTTCTACCCTCCCTTACCCACTGCACTGTTCTACTCTCCCCTGCCCACTGCGCTGTTCTACACTGCCCTACCCACTGCACTGTTCTACCCTCCCCTACCGATTGCACTGTTCTACCCTCCCCTACCCACTGCACTGTTCTACCCTCCCCTACCCACTGCACTGTTCTGCCCTCCCCTATCCACTGCACTGTCCTACCCTCCTCTACCCATTGCACTGTTCTATCCTCCCCTACCCACTGCACTGTTCTACCCTCCCCTACCCACTGCACTGTTCTGCCCTCCCCTACCCACTGCACTGTTCTACCCTCCCTTACCCATTGCCCAGTTCTACCCTCTACCCACTTCACTGTTCTACCCTCCCTTACCCACTGCACTGTTCTACCCTACCCACTGCACTGTCCTACCCTCCCCTACCCGCTGCACTGTTCTACCCTCCCTTACCCACTGCACTGTTCTACCCTACCCACTGCACTGTTCTACCCTCCCCTACCCACTGCACTGTTCTACCCTACCCTAACCACTGCACTGTTCTACCCTCCCCTAACCACTGCACTGTTCTACCCTACCCACTGCACTGTTCTACCCTCCCTTACCCACTGCACTGTTCTGCTCTCCCCTACCCACTGCACTGTTCTACCCTCCCCTACCCACTGCACTGTTCTACCCTCCCCTACCCACTGCGCTGTTCTACCTTCCAGTACCCACCGCACTGTTCTACCCTCCTTTACCCACTGCACTGTTCTACCCTCCCTTACCCACTGCACTGTTCTACCCTCCCTTACCCACTGCACTGTTCTACTCTCCATACCCACTGCACTGTTCTTCCTTACCCACTGCACTGTTCTACCCTCCCCTACCCACTGCACTGTTCTACCCTCCCCTACCCACTGCACTGTTTTACCCTCCCCTACCCACTGCACTGTTCTACACTCCCCTACCCACTGCACTGTTCTACCCTCTCCTACCCACTGCATTGTTCTACCCTCCCTTACCCACTGCACTGTTCTACCCTCCCTTACCCACTGCACTGTTCTACTCTCCCCTGCACACTGCGCTGTTCTACCCTGCCCTACCCACTGCACTGTTCTACCCTCCCCTACCGATTGCACTGTTCTACCCTCCCCTACCCACTGCACTGTTCTACCCTCCCCTACCCACTGCACTGTTCTGCCCTCCCCTACCCACTGCACTGTTCTACCCTCCCTTACCCATTGCCCAGTTCTACCCTCTACCCACTTCACTGTTCTACCCTCCCTTACACACTTCACTGCTCTACCCTCCCTTACCCACTGCACTGTTCTACCCTCCCCTACCCACTGCATTGTCCTACCCTCCCCTACCCACTGCACTGTTCTACCCTACCCACTGCACTGTTCTACCCTCCCTTACCCACTACACTGTTCTACCCTACCCACTGCACTGTTCTACCCTCCCCTAACCACTGCACTGTTCTACCCTCTCCTACCCACTGCACTGTTCTACCCTCCCCTAACCACTGCACTGTTCTACCCTCCCCTAACCACTGCTCTGTTCTAGCCTCCCCTAAACACTGCACTGTTCTACCCTACCCACTGCACTGTTCTACCCTCCCTTACCCACTGCACTGTTCTGCTCTCCCCTACCCACTGCACTGTTCTACCTTCCCCTACCCACTGCACTGTTCTACTCTCCCTTACCCACTGCACTGTTCTACCCTCCCTACCCACTGCACTGTTCTTCCTTACCCAATGCACTGTTCTACCTTCCCCTACCCACTGCATTCTCCTACCCTCCCCTACCCACTGCACTGTTCTACCCTCCCCTACCCACTGCACTGTTCTACCCTACCCACTGCACTGTTCTACCCTACCCACTGCACTGTTCTACCCTACCCACTGCACTGTTCTACCCTCCTCTACCCATTGCACTGTTCTATCCTCCCCTACCCACTGCACTGTTCTACCCTCCCCTACCCACTGCGCTGTTCTACCTTCCAGTACCCACCGCACTTTTCTACCCTCCTTTACCCACTGCACTGTTCTACCCTCCCTTACCCACTGCACTGTTCTACCCTCTACACTGTTCTACCCTCCCTTACCCAATGCAATGTTCTACTTTCCCCTACCCACTGCACTGTTCTACCCTCCCTTACCCACTGCACTGTTCTACCCTCCCTTACCCACTGCACTGTTCTACCCTCCCTTACCCACTGCACTGTTCTACCCTCCCTTACCCACTGCACTGTTCTACCCTCCCTTACCCACTGCAATGTTCTACCCTCCCTTACCCACTGCACTGTTCTACCCTCCCTTACCCACTGCACTGTTCTACCCTCCCTTACCCACTGCAATGTTCTACCCTCCCTTACCCACTGCATTGTTCTACCCTCCCTTACCCACTGCATTGTTCTACCCTCCCCTACCCACTGCACTGTTGTACCCTCCCTTACCCACTGCACTGTTCTACCCTCCCTTACCCACTGCACTGTTCTACCCTTCCCTTCCCTTCCCACTGCACTGTTCTACCCTCCCCTACCCACTGCATTGTTCTACCCTTCCGTACCCACTGAACTGTTCTACCCTCCCCTACCCACTGCACTGTTCTACCCTCCCCTACCCACTGCACTGTTCTACCCTGTCCACTGCACTGTTCTACACTACCCACTGCACTGTTGTACCCTCCCCTACCCATTGCACTGTTCTACCCTCCCCTAACCACTGCACTGTTCTACCCTGTCCACTGCACTGTTCTACCCTACCCACTGCACTGTTCTACTCTCCCCTACCCACTGCGCTGTTCTACCCTCCCCTACCCACGCCACTGTTCTACCCTCCCCTACCCACTGCACTGTTCTACCCTCCCCTACCCATTGCACGGTTCTACCTTCCCCTAACCACTTCACTGTTCTACCCTGTCCACTGCACTGTTCTACCCTACCCACTGCACTGTTCTACCCTCCCCTACCCATTGCACAGTTCTATCCTCCCCTAACCACTGCACTGTTCTACCCTACCCACTGCACTGTTCTACTCTCCCCTACCCACTGCGCTGTTCTACCCTCCCCTACGCACTTCACTGTTCTACCCTCCCCTACCCATTGCACTGTTCTACCCTTCCTTACCCACTGCACTGTTCTACGCTCTCTTACCCACTGCACTGTTCTACCCTCCCTACCCACTGCACTGTTCTACCTTACTGCACTGTTCTAGCCTCCCCAACCCACTGCACTGTTCTACACTCCACTACCCACTGCACTGTTCTACCCTCCCCTACCCACTGCACTGTTCTACCCTCCCCTACCCACTGCACTTTTCTACCCTCTCCTACCCAGTGCATTGTTCTACCCTCCCTTACCCACTGCACTGTTCTACCCTCCCCTACCCACTGGACCGTTCTACCCTCCCCTACCCACTGCATTGTTCTACCCTCCCTTACCCACTGCCCTGTTCTGCCCTCCCTTACCCACTGCACTGTTCTACTCTCCCCTGCCCACTGCGCTGTTCTACCCTGCCCTACCCACTGCACTGTTGTACCCTCCCCTACCGATTGCACTGTTCTATCTTCCCCTACCCACTGCACTGTTCTGCCCTCCCCTACCCACTGCACTGTTCTACCCTCCTCTACCCATTGCACTGTTCTATCCTCCCCTACCCACTGCACTGTTCTACCCTCTCCTACCCACTGCATTGTTCTACCCTCCCTTACCCACTGCACTGTTCTACCCTCCCTTACCCACTGCACTGTTCTACCCTCCCCTACCCACTGCACCGTTCTACTCTCCCCTGCCCACTGCATCGTTCTACCCTCCCTTACCCACTGCACTGTTCTACCCTCCCTTACCCACTGCACTGTTCTACCCTCCCTTACCCACTGCACTGTTCTACCCTCCCTACCCACTGCACTGTTCTTCCTTACCCAATGCACTGTTCTACCTTCCCTTACCCAATGCACTGTTCTACCTTCCCCTACCCACTGCACTGTTCTATCCTCCCCTACCCACTGCACTGTTCTAACCTTCCCTACCCACTGCACTGTTCTACCCTCCCTTACCCACTGCACTGTTCTACCCTCCCTTACCCACTGCACTGTTCTACCCTCCCCTACCCACTGCACTGTCCTACCCTCCGCTACCAACTGCACTGTTCTACCCTACCCTACCCACTGCACTGTTCTACCCTCCCCTAACCACTGCACTGTTCTACCCTCCCCTAACCACTGCACTGTTCTACGCTACCCACTGCACTGTTCTACCCTCCCTTACCCACTGCACTGTTCTGCTCTCCGCTACCCACTGCACTGTTCTACCCTCCCCTACCCACTGCGCTGTTCTACCTTCCAGTACCCACAGCACTGTTCTACCCTCCTTTACCCACTGCACTGTTCTACCCTCCCTTACCCACTGCACTGTTCTACCCTCTACACTGTTCTACCCTCCCTTACCCAATGCAATGTTCTACTTTCCCCTACCCACTGCACTGTTCTACCCTCCCTTACCCACTGCACTGTTCTACCCTCCCTTACCCACTGCACTGTTCTACCCTCCCTTACCCACTGCAATGTTCTACCCTCCCTTACCCACTGCATTGTTCTACCCTCCCCTACCCACTGCAGTGTTCTACCCTCCCCTACCCACTGCATTGTTCTACCCTCCCCTACCCACTGCATTGTCCTCCCCTAACCACTGCACTGTTCTACCCTACCCACTGCACTGTTCTACCCTCCCTTACCCACTGCACTGTTCTACCTTACCCACTGCACTGTTCTACCCTCTCCTAACCACTGCACTGCTCTACCCTCTCCTACCCACTGCACTGTTCTACCCTCCCCTAACCACTGCACTGTTCTACCCTCCCCTAACCACTGCTCTGTTCTAGCCTCCCCTAAACACTGCACTGTTCTACCCTACCCACTGCACTGTTCTACCCTCCCTTACCCACTGCACTGTTCTGCTCTCCCCTACCCACTGCACTGTTCTACCTTCCCCTACCCACTGCACTGTTCTACCCTCCCTTACCCACTGCACTGTTCTACCCTCCCTACCCACTGCACTGTTCTACCTTCCCCTACCCACTGCATTGTTCTACCCTCCCCTACCCACAGCACTGTTCTACCCTCCCCTACCCACTGCACTGTTCTACCCTACCCACTGCACTGTTCTACCCTCCCCTACCCACTGCACTGTTCTACCCTCCCTTACCCACTGCACTGTTCTACCCTCCCCTACCCACTGCACTGTTCTACCCTCCCCTACCCACTGCACTGTTCTACCCTCCCTTACCCACTGCACTGTTCTACCCTCCCTTACCCACTGCACTGTTCTACCCTCCCTTACCCACTGCACTGTTCTACCCTCCCTTACCCACTGCACTGTTCTACCCTCCCTTACCCACTGCACTGTTCTACCCTCCCTTACCCACTGCACTGTTCTACCCTCCCTTACCCACTGCACTGTTCTACCCTCCCTTACCCACTGCACTGTTCTACCCTCCCTTACCCACTGCACTGTTCTACCCTCCCTTACCCACTGCACTGTTCTACCCACTGCACTGTTCTACCCTCCCCTACCCACTGCACTGTTCTACCCTCCCTTACCCACTGCACTGTTCTACCCTCCCCTACCCACTGCACTGTTCTACCCTCCCTTACCCACTGCACTGTTCTACCCTCCCTTACCCACTGCACTGTTCTACCCTCCCCTACCCACTGCACTGTTCTACCCTCCCTCACCCACTGCACTGTTCTACCCTCCCTTACCCACTGCACTGTTCTACCCTCCCCTACCCACTGCACTGTTCTACCCTCCCTTACCCACTGCACTGTTCTACCCTCCCCTACCCACTGCACTGTTCTACCCTCCCTTACCCACTGCACTGTTCTACCCTCCCTTACCCACTGCACTGTTCTACCCTCCTCTACCCACTGCACTGTTCTACCCTCCCTTACCCACTGCACTGTTCTACCCTCCCTTACCCACTGCACTGTTCTACCCTCCCCTACCCACTGCACTGTTCTACCCTCCCTTACCCACTGCACTGTTCTACCCTCCCCTACCCACTGCACTGTTCTACCCTCCCCTACCCAATGCACTGTTCTACCCTCCCTTACCCACTGCACTGTTCTACCCTCCCTTACCCACTGCACTGTTCTACCCTCCTTTACCCACTGCACTGTTCTACCCTCCCTTACCCACTGCACTGTTCTACCCTCCCTTACCCACTGCACTGTTCTACCCTCCCTTACCCACTGCACTGTTCTACCCTCCCTTACCCACTGCACTGTTCTACCCGCCCTTACCCACTGCACTGTTCTACCCTCCCTTACCCACTGCACTGTTCTACCCTCCCTTACCCACTGCACTGTTCTACCCTCCCTTACCCACTGCACTGTTCTACCCTCCCTTACCCACTGCACTGTTCTACCCTCCCCTACCCACTGCACTGTTCTACCCTCCCTTACCCACTGCGCTGTTCTACCCTCCCCTGCCCACTGCACTGTTCTACCCTCCCTTACGCACTGCACTGTTCTACCCTCCCTTACCCACTGCACTGTTCTACTCTCCCTTACCCACTGCACTGTTCTACCCTCCCTTACCCACTGCACTGTTCTACCCTCCCCTACCCACTGCACTGTTCTACCCTCCCCTACCCACTGCACTGTTCTACCCTCCCATTCCCACTGCACTGTTCTACCCTCCCCTACCCACTGCACTGTTCTACCCTCCCTTACCCACTGCACTGTTCTACCCTCCCTTACTCACTGCACTGTTCTACCCTCCCTTACCCACTGCACTGTTCTACCCTCCCTTGCCCACTGCACTGTTCTACCCTCCCCTACCCACTGCACTGTTCTACCCTCCCTTACCCACTGCACTGTTCTACCCTCCCCTACCCACTGCACTGTTCTACCCTCCCTTACCCACTGCACTGTTCTACCCTCCCTTACCCACTGCACTGTTCTACCCTCCCCTACCCACTGCACTGTTCTTCCCTCCCTTACCCACTGCACTGTTCTACCCTCCCTTACCCACTGCACTGTTCTTCCCTCCCCTACCCACTGCACTGTTCTACCCTCCCTTACCCACTGCACTGTTCTACCCTCCCCTACCCACTGCACTGTTCTACCCTCCCCTACCCACTGCACTGTTCTACCCTCCCTTACCCACTGCACTGTTCTACCCTCCCTTACCCACTGCACTGTTCTACCCTCCCTTACCCACTGCACTGTTCTACCCTCCCTTACCCACTGCACTGTTCTACCCTCCCTTACCCACTGCACTGTTCTACCCTCCCTTACCCACTGCACTGTTCTACCCTCCCTTACCCACTGCACTGTTCTACCCTCCCTTACCCACTGCACTGTTCTACCCTCCCTTACCCACTGCACTGTTCTACCCTCCCTTACCCTCTGCACTGTTCTACCCTCCCTTACCCACTGCACTGTTCTACCCTCCCCTACCCACTGCACTGTTCTACCCTCCCTTACCCACTGCACTGTTCTACCCTCCCCTACCCACTGCACTGTTTTACCCTCCCTTACCCACTGCACTGTTCTACCCTCCCTTACCCACTGCACTGTTCTACCCTCCCTTACCCACTGCACTGTTCTACCCTCCCTTACCCACTGCACTGTTCTACCTTCCCTTACCCACTGCACTGTTCTACCCTCCCTGACCCACTGCACTGTTCTACCCTCCCTGACCCACTGCACTCTTCTACCCTCCCTGACCCACTGCACTGTTCTACCCTCCCTTACCCACTGCACTGTTCTACCCTCCCTGACCCACTGCACTGTTCTACCCTCCCCTACCCACTGCACTGTTCTACCCTCCCTGACCCACTGCACTGTTCTACCCTCCTTGACCCACTGCACTGTTCTACCCTCCCTGACCCACTTCACTGTTCTACCCTCCCCTACCCACTGCACTGTTCTACCCTCCCCTACCCACTGCACTGTTCTACCCTCCCTGACCCACTGCACTGTTCTACCCTCCCTGACCCTCTGCACTGTTCTACCCTCCCTGACCCACTGCACTGTTCTACCCTCCCCTACCCACTGCACTGTTCTACCCTCCCTGACCCACTGCACTGTTCTACCCTCCCTGACCCACTGCACTGTTCTACCCTCCCCTACCCACTGCACTGTTCTACCCTCCCCTACCCACTGCACTGTTCTACCCTCCCTGACCCACTGCACTGTTCTACCCTCCCCTACCCACTGCACTGTTCTACCCTCCCTGACCCACTGCACTGTTCTACCCTCCGTGACCCACTGCACTGTTCTACCCTCCCTGACCCACTGCACTGTTCTACCCTCCGTGACCCACTGCACTGTTCTACCCTCCCCTACCCACTGCACTGTTCTACCTTTCCTGACCCACTGCACTGTTCTACCCTCCCTGACCCACTGCACTGTTCTACCCTCCCCTACCCACTGCACTGTTCTACCCTCCCCTACCCACTGCACTGTTCTACCCTCCCTGACCCACTGCACTGTTCTACCCTCCCCTACCCACAGCACTGTTCTACCCTCCCCTACCCACTGCACTGTTCTACCCTACCCACTGCACT
This sequence comes from Cherax quadricarinatus, assembly GCF_038502225.1. Classification (NCBI taxonomy): domain Eukaryota; kingdom Metazoa; phylum Arthropoda; class Malacostraca; order Decapoda; family Parastacidae; genus Cherax; species Cherax quadricarinatus. The sequence continues at coordinate 24,774,427 of NC_091305.1, forward strand.
GTTCTACCCTCCCCTACCCACTGCACTGTTCTACCCTCCCTTACCCACTGCACTGTTCTACCCTCCCCTACCCACTGCACTGTTCTACCCTCCCCTACCCACTGTACTGTTCTACCCTCCCTTACGCACTGCACTGTTCTACCCTCCCTTACCCACTGCACTGTTCTACCCTCCCCTACCCACTGCACTGTTCTACCCTCCCTTACCCACTGCACTGTTCTACCCTCCCTTACCCACTGCACTGTTCTTCCCTCCCCTACCCACTGCACTGTTCTACCCTCCCTTACCCACTGCACTGTTCTACCCTCCCCTACCCACTGCACTGTTCTACCCTCCCCTACCCACTGCACTGTTCTACCCTCCCTTACCCACTGCACTGTTCTACCCTCCCTTACCCACTGCACTGTTCTACCCTCCCTTACCCACTGCACTGTTCTACCCTCCCTTACCCACTGCACTGTTCTACCCTCCCTTACCCACTGCACTGTTCTACCCTCCCTTACCCACTGCACTGTTCTACCCTCCCTTACCCACTGCACTGTTCTACCCTCCCTTACCCACTGCACTGTTCTACCCTCCCTTACCCACTGCACTGTTCTACCCTCCCTTACCCTCTGCACTGTTCTACCCTCCCTTACCCACTGCACTGTTCTACCCTCCCCTACCCACTGCACTGTTCTACCCTCCCTTACCCACTGCACTGTTCTACCCTCCCCTACCCACTGCACTGTTTTACCCTCCCTTACCCACTGCACTGTTCTACCCTCCCTTACCCACTGCACTGTTCTACCCTCCCTTACCCACTGCACTGTTCTACCCTCCCTTACCCACTGCACTGTTCTACCCTCCCTTACCCACTGCACTGTTCTACCGTCCCTTACCCACTGCACTTTTCTACCCTCCCTGACCCACTGCACTGTTCTACCCTCCCTGACCCACTGCACTCTTCTACCCTCCCTGACCCACTGCACTGTTCTACCCTCCCTTACCCACTGCACTGTTCTACCCTCCCTGACCCACTGCACTGTTCTACCCTCCCCTACCCACTGCACTGTTCTACCCTCCCTGACCCACTGCACTGTTCTACCCTCCTTGACCCACTGCACTGTTCTACCCTCCCTGACCCACTTCACTGTTCTACCCTCCCCTACCCACTGCACTGTTCTACCCTCCCCTACCCACTGCACTGTTCTACCCTCCCTGACCCACTGCACTGTTCTACCCTCCCTGACCCTCTGCACTGTTCTACCCTCCCTGACCCACTGCACTGTTCTACCCTCCCCTACCCACTACACTGTTCTACCCTCCCTGACCCACTGCACTGTTCTACCCTCCCTGACCCACTGCACTGTTCTACCCTCCCTGACCCACTGCACTGTTCTACCCTCCCCTGACCCACTGCACTGTTCTACCCTCCCCTACCCACTGCACTGTTCTACCCTCCCTGACCCACTGCACTGTTCTACCCTCCCTACTGCACCTACCCTCCCTGACCCACTGCACTGTTCTACCCTCCCCTACCCACTGCACTGTTCTACCCTACCTGACCCACTGCACTGTTCTAACCTCCCTGAACCACAGCACTGTTCTACCCTCCCAGACCCACTGCACTGTTCAACCCTACCAGAACCACTGCACTGTTCTACCCTCCCTGACCCACTGCACTGTTCTACCCTACCCACTGCACTGTTCTACCCTCCCTTACCCACTGCACTGTTCTACCCTCCCCTACCCACTGCACTGTTCTACCCTCCCTGACCCACTGCACTGTTCTACCCTCCCCTACCCACTGCACTGTTCTACCCTCCCTGACCCACTGCACTGTTCTACCCTCCCTGACCCACTGCACTGTTCTACCCTCCCTGACCCACTGCACTGTTCTACCCTCCCCTACCCACTGCACTGTTCTACCCTTCCTGACCCACTGCACTGTTCTACCCTCCCTGACCCACTGCACTGTTCTACCCTCCCCTACCCACTGCACTGTTCTACCCTCCCCTACCCACTGCACTGTTCTACCCTCCCTGACCCACTGCACTGTTCTACCCTCCCCTACCCACTGCACTGTTCTACCCTCCCCTACCCACTGCACTGTTCTACCCTCCCTGACCCACTGCACTGTTCTACCCTCCCTGACCCTCTGCACTGTTCTACCCTCCCTGACCCACTGCACTGTTCTACCCTCCCCTACCCACTACACTGTTCTACCCTCCCTGACCCACTGCACTGTTCTACCCTCCCTGACCCACTGCACTGTTCTACCCTCCCTGACCCACTGCACTGTTCTACCCTCCCCTACCCACTGCACTGTTCTACCCTCCCCTACCCACTGCACTGTTCTACCCTCCCTGACCCACTGCACTGTTCTACCCTCCCCTACCCACTGCACTGTTCTACCCTCCCCTACCCACTGCACTGTTCTACCCTCCCCGACCCACTGCACTGTTCTACCCTTCCTGACCCACTGCACTGTTCTACCCTTCCTGACCCACTGCACTGTTCTACCCTCCCTGACCCACTGCACTGTTCTACCCTCCCCGACCCACTGCACTGTTCTACCCTCCCCGACCCACTGCACTGTTCTACCCTCCCCTACCCACTGCACTGTTCTACCCTCCCCGACCCACTGCACTGTTCTACCCTCCCCTACCCACTGCACTGTTCTACCCTCCCCTACCCACTGCACTGTTCTACCCTCCCTGACCCACTGCACTGTTCTACCCTCCCCGACCCACTGCACTGTTCTACCCTTCCTGACCCACTGCACTGTTCTACCCTCCCTGACCCACTGCACTGTTCTACCCTTCCTGACCCACTGCACTGTTCTACCCTCCCCGACCCACTGCACTGTTCTACCCTTCCTGACCCACTGCACTGTTCTACACTCCCCTACCCACTGCACTGTTCTACCCTTCCTGACCCACTGCACTGTTCTACCCTCCCTGACCCACTGCACTGTTCTACCCTCCCCTACCCACTGCACTGTTCTACACTCCCCTACCCACTGCACTGTTCTACCCTTCCTGACCCACTGCACTGTTCTACCCTCCCTGACCCACTGCACTGTTCTACCCTCCCCTACCCACTGCACTGTTCTACCCTCCCCTACCCACTGCACTGTTCTACCCTCCCTGACCCACTGCACTGTTCTACCCTCCCCTACCCACTGCACTGTTCTACCCTCCCCTACCCACTGCACTGTTCTACCCTCCCTGACCCACTGCACTGTTCTACCCTCCCCTACCCACTGCACTGTTCTACCCTCCCTGACCCACTGCACTGTTCTACCCTCCCTGACCCACTGCACTGTTCGGGAAGTTATTGCAAGAATGAAATCACAGTGGGTATTTGTGTACTTTTTCATATATGCAAGCGCACATTTAAATATGAATATGAATATATATATATATATATATATATATATATATATGAACTGAGGTAAGCCACGTGGGGACAAAAACACAGTGTAGAAAGAGACTGTATATTTCAATTTCCATCCGAGATCTTCAGATTGCTGAAGATCTCAGTCGGGGATCAAAACTGTTGTCTTCCTATACTGTGTGTCTGTGTCCAGGATGGTTTTCTCAGTTCCTCGCTTAGTGTCCACCACACTGATATTTCTTCATATTCTACACAATATATAACATATTTATTTGTGTGTGTGTGTCTGAAAAAAATGTAATGAAATGTAGTAATGTTTTGCCACTTTATTTAAAATTCTGTTTTCTTTTATTGTATTTTTGTGATAAGTCATCCTGAGAGATGGTGAATCCCAAGGAGTAGTAATACTTTTTTTTATGTTTGAATGAAAGTTTAGAAACTATCGTAGCTATCGAGCCCATACTTCATTTGGTATCGTCTGCAGGAGATGATACGAAGCTGTGGTTAGCTGTTTTTTTCTTTACTGGCTGTGATAATGAGAAAATTGAACTTTTTATTTTGCTCATACTGAACTCTATTTTATTTTCTTCCACTCTTTTTCATCTGTTAGATATTTGAAAATCAGTTTCCCTGCTTTTCCTCTTATATTTGTTGACCTCATTTTATGAGGTCAAATACCTCCTCAAATACCTTTGAAAATTCATGTACATTACTCTAGATTCTCAAGTTTCTTTCCAAGGCCTCCGTAATTTTGTCAGCCATCGAATAGTTGTGATAGGCAAGATTTTTCAGCTCTAAAGTCATGTTGAATTGGGTTGTGAATCTCATGTTTCACCATTAAGAAACATGGAAGATTTTTACGAAGGTGTGATGTTAGTGTTGCTGCTCTGAGCACTGTTGCTATGGCTCTGCTGCCTTTATGAACAGGAATTAATATATCTGCCCTTTTTAAGGCCTCTGGGATTTCACCTGAATTTAAGCTTCTCCAAACACCAAGAGTACTCTTGCTAATGCATACCTGGAATCAAGCGTGGGTACTCTTTCGAAATATAAAGGATTTGTGGCAGTAATATGTAATTTGTAATGTAGGATGAATTTATATAAAAAGGAACACTAAATCTCCAACTCTCATTGCGTGAGCAAGATCACTGAACACTGATCCACACTTTTAGGATTTTGCTCATTTTTTGATTGTTGTCTGGGTTTGAATCTTCTTAGAGTTAAGGTCTTATATGACAGGAAAAACATTCCTAGTTTTTGTTCTCACATTATGACAACCACATACTGCTGATGTTTCGTCCATGTGATTCGCACTTCGGCGGGTATTCCTACCATGTAACTTACATGTAGAATAGGGTAGACGCACACTACGGTGATTCCCACTGTGTAACTCTCATACGGAATAGGTTGGCCACACCCTAGAGTTTTTCTCACATTGTACCTCACATAGAATAAGGTAGCAGCTTACTCCTGATGAACTTAAGCACGTGCACCTGGAAAGAATATTCATTACAGAGGATTTAGGAATTGAAAATTCTGTCTCACGAGTTTATTAGGAGTTCCATGACAGTATTAGAGCTAAGACAAGATAGACAGAATTGCACGGATTGCATGTTCGTGGACTGATAGAAAGTATTCATTACCGTATTCCACTACTGAGTAGTCCAGAAATCGGAGTAACATCGTTAAAAGAATGAGTGTTCCAGATGGGTCAACAGGTGCCTGAATTACAGAAGCCAAAAGGTAACGGTAAGGAACGAGATAGCAGAATGGGAGAGTAATGAATAAGATCCCGCAAGGAGTAGCATTGGACCGCTACTGTTCCAATTATGCGTGAACGATCTACTAGAGGCGATTGCGACCTAAGTGTCACTGTTTGCTGATGTAAAAATAATGGGATGACAATGAGGATAGTGATAAGCTCTATCGTGATCTCAAGAGGTAGCAAATGTAGTCAAACAAGTGACTTGTATTGTTCAGCCCAAACAAATGCATGATCATGTGACTTGGAGGCGAGACAAGACCTAACACAGTACAGGACAGGCGGAAAGAAGCTGCAAATATCAGAAAAACAAATAAATAATTCATGTGGGTCATTCAGAGCAAGACGTGGTGGTGGCTCGATCCTCTGTCTGCTGAGCGCGAGACAGAGGCGCTTCCTGTTTGTACTCGCCTGTATCTATGCAAATATCACAGGACGAAAAGTGTCTCGTGGTAAATATAACACTAAGCATATCGGCAGAAATACACACACACCGTACTATAACCTCGGCAGCATATGCAAGACTAGTCAACCTCAGAATAGCATTCAGGAACGTGAACAAGGAATCCTTCATTGTTGCCACAGATTCTTCATTATTCCAACCATTGCGTAATTTTTTCATTTCAAGTAGTAATCCTTACCTATTTTTACAATGATTTATAATCATATTTTATCTAAAACTAAAAGTTTTGTCAGAAAATGCTTCAGACCGCACTGAATCGTCAAAATACACGATAAAATAACGTATTAGTATAATTGTTTCCTTATTCTCTCTCGTTGCCCAGTTATCTCACCGCTGCTGAAATGTTCCCAACTTTGCTTCATCCTACCGTTGCTCCAATATTCCAAACCGTTGTTTCGTTATTCCTTCCGTTGCTTCATTATTGCAAACCGTTGTTTCGTTATTCCTTCGGTTGCTTCATTATTGCAAACCGTTGTTTCATTATTCCCACGTTGCTTCATTATTCCCACGTTGCTTCATTATTCCCACGTTGCTTCATTATTCCCACGTTACTTCATTATTCCCACGTTGCTTCATTATTCCCACGTTGCTTCATTATTCCCACGTTGCTTCATTATTCCCACGTTGCTTCATTATACCCACGTTGCTTCATTATACCCACGTTGCTTCATTATACCCACGTTGCTTCATTATTCCCACGTTGCTTCATTATACCCACGTTGCTTCATTATACCCACGTTGCTTCATTATACCCACGTTGCTTCATTATACCCACGTTGCTTCATTATACCCACGTTGCTTCATTATACCCACGTTGCTTCATTATACCCACGTTGCTTCATTATTCCCACGTTGCTTCATTATACCCACGTTGCTTCGTTATACCCACGTTGCTTCGTTATACTCACGTTGCTTCATTATACCCACGTTGCTTCATTATACCCACGTTGCTTCATTATACCCACGTTGCTTCATTATACCCACGTTGCTTCATTATACCCACGTTGCTTCATTATACCCACGTTGCTTCGTTACACCCACGTTGCTTCGTTATACCCACGTTGCTTCGTTATACCCACGTTGCTTCATCATTCCCACGTTGCTTCATTATACCCACGTTGCTTCATTATACCCACGTTGCTTCGTTACACCCACGTTGCTTCGTTATACCCACGTTGCTTCGTTATACCCACGTTGCTTCATCATTCCCACGTTGCTTCATTATACCCACGTTGCTTCATTATACCCACGTTGCTTCATTATACCCACGTTGCTTCATTATACCCACGTTGCTTCATTATACCCACGTTGCTTCATTATGCCCACGTTGCTTCATTATACCCACGTTGCTTCGTTATACCCACGTTGCTTCGTTATACCCACGTTGCTTCATACCCACGTTGCTTCATTATTCCCACGTTGCTTCATTATACCTACGTTGCTTCATTATACCCACGTTGCTTCATTATACCCACGTTGCTTCGTTATACCCACGTTGCTTCGTTATACCCACGTTGCTTCGTTACACCCAGGTTGCTTCGTTATACCCACGTTGCTTCGTTATACCCACGTTGCTTCGTTATACCCACGTTGCTTCATCATTCCCACGTTGCTTCATTATACCCACGTTGCTTCATTATACCCACGTTGCTTCATTATACCCACGTTGCTTCATTATACCCACGTTGCTTCATTATACCCACGTTGCTTCATTATACCCACGTTGCTTCATTATACCCACGTTGCTTCATTATTCCCACGTTGCTTCATTATACCCACGTTGCTTCATTATACCCACGTTGCTTCATTATACCCACGTTGCTTCATTATACCCACGTTGCTTCATTATACCCACGTTGCTTCATTATACCCACGTTGCTTCATTATACCCACGTTTCTTGTATCTTCAAGAAGCAGGGTTCTGCCGCTGCTCCTCCTTAGTAGTTTCAAGGCAGCAAAAGTTACCAAACTTTACTGATTGGATTTTTCCCACACTTCCTCGGTGTTATATGTTGGCATTACTTTAGCCTGTCGTCGCCTCCAGCTGTCGTCTTATCGTCGCCTTCAGTCGTCGTCGCATAGTCTTCGCCTCTGTCGTTGTCTCCAGCTGTCGTTATGCTCTTGCCTCTAGCTGTCATCGTCTTCCAGCTGTCGTCCTACCGTCGCCTTCAGTTGTCGTCGCATACAGTTGTTTTCGTCTCAATTTGTCGTTGTCTCCATCTGTCGTTGCGTCCAGCTGTCGTCCTCTTGTTGCCCCGATCTGCGTTTTTTGTTTGGTCGTCTTGTGTCGTCGAATCTTACAAGCATCATGTCACACTATTCTTGTGTTGTGTTCGTCCGTCGTGGCGTCGCGTAGCTCCCGTTTGTTATTGCTCTTATTTTTGCTCCGACGTCGTTTTCTTCTTAACATCGTTGTATCGCGCAGTCCAGGTTTTAGATTCTTTCCGTTATCGTCGTTTTGCTACCTGTTTTAGCGACATCACTCTTGATATCGTCTCGTTCGGTTATTTCATTACGCTGGTGGACAGTATCAGTGTTTCCTGACCACGTGGTGTAGTGTCATTGTTTGGTGACCACGTGGTGGGTAGTGTCAGTGTTTGGTGACTGGGTGGTGTGTAGTGTCAGTACATGGTGACCACGTGATGTGTAGTGTCAGTGCATGGTGACCACGTGATGTGTAGTGTCAGTGCATGGTGACCACGTGGTGTGTAGTGTCAGTGCATGGTGACCACGTGGTGTACAGTGTCAGTGCTTGGTTTGCAACACCTGCCGGTGACACACCAGCAGGTGTTGCCAGGAATAATTAGCTTGACAGTACTGAGTTGCAAAGAGCCAGAAACTTGGGGGATTAATCATGCAGAGGGAGAGGGATGGGAGGATGATGGGAGGAGGAGAGAGGGCGATGGGAGAAAGTAAGGGGGGTGGATAAACGGGATCTCACGTTCTTAATCACAGAAAGAAAAAACTTAAATTTCCCCCCCTTCGACTCCATAAGTGATCGTCCCATTGTTCCCTACCTTCCAGAACACATCCATTTTTTTAATCCCCTTCTAATCATTTTCCTTTGGTTAGCTCTCTTAATAGCGCCCTTTATAAACCCTTAACGTACCCTTAAATTGCCTCTTAATTGGTGGGCCAGCAAGAGATATTGTGGATATCATCTGTCGCCGGGGGAAGAAATCTGTAAGTTGAGATTTTTTCCAGCTGTGTACTCGGAGGCTGAGGTCATTATTCCTTTCTCAGTGTGGGTGCCTTGACACTGGGCTCTTGATTTAATAAACTGGAGCTACCCTTCACTTCCTCGGATTATACCTGGTTATTTCTCGTTCCTCGGGTGATGCAGGGATCCTTACTGGTCTGACGCTTCCCTCTGAAAATAGTATTTTGTCTGTTTAGTTTTCTCCCGTATCAGTCACAAAATTAAGTTAGTTACAAATATGGTATATGGAGAATAAATCAATCTCTCTCTCTCTCTCTCTCTCTCTCTCTCTCTATATATATATATATATATATATATATATATATATATATATATATATATATATATATATATATATATATATATATATATAATATATATATATATATATATCGTGCCGAATAGGTAAAACTTGCGAATTTGGCTTAAATAGCAACACTATTCTTGCCGAATAAGACAAGTGAAAATTTGTGTGTGCAATAATTTCGCAAAAAATATTCTGAACATAAATATTTCATTGTGTTTGTTTATTGTTAAATTTGTTAAATTATTGTAAACTTACCTAAAAAATATATTTTCGCATGTTATAATAAGGTTAGGTAAGTTTTCTAAGGCTCTTTTGGTACGAAATTATTAATTTTTACTTTAACATAAATGAAAAAAAAATATCTTTAAACGTATAAGACAAAATTTTAGAAAGGACATAATTTTAAATGAGTTCTTGATAATTGACCAGTTTTACCTCTTCGGCACGACATATATATATATATATATATATATATATATATATATATATATATATATATATATATATATATATATATATATATATATATATATATATATATATATATATAATCTCACGCTCCTGCCGAATAAGCCAAATCGGCGAAATTGGCTTAAAAAACAACGCTCATTTTTGCCGAATAAACATAAAGAAATTGTTTTATGTGTAATAAATCTGTGAAAATTCGCAGCAAAGCCTCAATAACAACCTGCTTGGTCATGAACATCACTCTTTCATAGTAAAAGTAATAATAGTAATAATAATTACATTAAGTAGCAATAATAATAATATCAATAAAGGCGAGGCAGAGCAAGATAATTCCAACACCTTCTTTACTTGGCAGCTGAAAATTGCTTCGTACCCACAGTTTGATACAAAGTTAATTAAAATGTGGGAAACTAAATTGCCTTTCATCAGAGCCCTGACTGCCTGGGAAATATTAACAAGCTTGTTTAGTCGCCTCTCTTTATTGCTTGAGTTACCGTGGAGGGAAGAGGTAAGGAGGGAGGGAGGTAGGGAGGGAAGGAAGGAAGGAAGGTAGGGAGGGAAGGAAGGAAGGAAGGTAGGGAGGGAAGGAAGGAAGGAAGATAGGGAGGGACTTGTCATTCCACCAGTGAGACTCCTTTATACCTTCAGTCATCTTTTCCTATGTTAGTCAGTCCCTCAATTCATTATCCAGTGACTCCTTACACTCTCAATCCTTGCTCCTTCAATTATTATTTGCTCCAAATGTCCCTACTTGCTCCTTCGGTTAGTCCTTAACCTTTCAGTGACTTTACTCTTTCCATTACTTCTCTCTACTCCAGCTACTCCTTAATTCTTAAGTCACTTTATCGAGTTATATCTCACTCTTCGAGTCTTTGACTCAAGTCACTGATTTGTTGTCCAGTCTCTTCCAACTGAGGAAGTGGAGAGATAAAGGAAGAGGAAAGGTTTTTGAAGGGTATAAGAGGAAGAGAGTGTGGAATGGACATTTGAAAACAAAATATTGATTAAGAGGAGGTGATGGAGTTTTAAGAGAAAGAAGAAGATGAGGGTTTAAAAAGGGGAAGATGGAAATAGAAAGGAGTGGAGGAAGAGTAGAAAGGATTTCAAAGAAGAAAAGTGAGAGGGGAACACTGAGTAAATAAGGTAAGAGGAAGGATGAGAGGGGAAAACGAGGGGAGGACAGGAAACCGGAACGAAGAGAAGGGCAGAGAGAGTAGAGTAAACAGCGGTGCGAGAGGGAAGACCAGAAGATGTGAGGGAGGAGGGTGATGGGAGGTGTGAGGGAGGAGAATGAATGGGGAGGGGGAAGGTAAGTGAGGAGATGATAGGGAAGAAGATATGAGGGAGAATGAGTGAGAGAGAGGGAGAGATGGTGTGAAAGAGACAGCAAGGAAAGGCGAGAAGGAAAGTGTGAGGGAGAGAGGCGATGGAAGGGGTACGTGAGGGATGGAAGTGAGAAGTGATAGAAATGTGAGGGGGGAGAAGATAAAAGAGGAGGGACAGGTGATGGGTGACAGGGAGGGAAGGTGTCAAGGGAGATGAGCTACGTAAAGGGATGAGGAGAGGTTAGAGGGAGGTGAGGGGAGAGGAGATGAAGAGAGATGAGGGAGGGGAGGTGAGGGGAAGGAGGTGAAGGGACAGGGGGGAGGGCTTGCGAGGGGAGATGATGGAGGTGAAGGGAGGGAGGTAAGAAGATGAGGAGAGGTTAGGAGAGAGAGGGGAGGATGTGAGAGGACAGAGGGAGGTGAGGGGAAGAGGAAGCTCACAAGAGGGGAACTTCTGCATTGGACGTGTTGAATAATTTTTGTTTTACCATCGATGAAGTTTGACGTCGACTGAATGAATAATGTATAAGTTTTGAACCTGGGCTGACGTCCGCCCCTGCTGACACACCTGTCAGGACACGCAGTGTTGTGCGTCAGGACACGCAGTGTTGTGTGTCAGGACACGAAGTGTTGTCCTCCCCTGCTGACACACCTGTTGAACAAGCAGTCCTAACGTTAGCCCCTGCTGAAACATCTGTCAGGAGACACACAGTGTTGTGTGTCTCCTGACATAGTTTTGTGTGTCAGCACAGTGTTGTGTGTGTTTCAGTACATGATGGGTGGTTTATCATTGTACTCACCTAATTGTGTGTGTGGGGGGGGGGTGTTTGTGTGTAGGTGTTTGTGTGTGTGTGTGTGTGCGCCCGTGCATGTGCGCGTGCATGTGTGTGCGTGCGTGTGTGCGTGCGTGTGCGTGTGTGCCCATGTATGTGTACTCACCTACTCTCCTAGTTGTGGTTGCATGGGTCGAGTCACAGCTCCTGGCCTCGCTTCTTCACTGGTCTCTACTAGGTCACTCTCTCTGCTCCATGAACTTTGTCATACTTCTTCTTAAAGCTATGTATGGATCCTGCCTCCACTACATCACTTCCCAGACTATTCCATTTCCTGACAACTCTGTGACTGAAGAAATATTTCCTAACATCCCTGTGATTCATCTGAGTCTTCAACTTCCAATTGTGACCCTTTGTTGCTGTATCCCATTTCTGGAACATCCTGTCTCTGTCCACCTTGTCGCTCAGTATTTTATATGTCGTTATCATATCCCCCTGTCTCTCTTGTCCTCCAGTGTCGTCAGGTAGATTTTCCTTAGCCTCTCCTCGTAGAACATTCCCCTTTGCTCCGGGACTAGTCTTTCTAATTTCTCTAATTTCCTTACGTGCTTGGCTAGGTGGGGGTTCCAAACTGGTGCTGCATACTCCAATATAGGCCTGACGTACACGGTGTACAGGGTCTTGAACGATTCCTTATTGAGATGTTGGAATGTAATTCATAGGTTTGCTAGGCGCCCATATGCTGCAGCAGTTATTTTGTTGATGTGCGCCTCAGGAGATGTGCCTGGTGTTACTCACCCCAAGATCATTTTCCTTGAGTGAGGTTTGTAGTCTCTGGCCCCGTAGACTGTACTCTGCGGTCTTCTTTGCCTTTCCCGAAACTTCATGACTTGGTGGTGTTGAACTCCAGATGTCAGTTTCTGGACCAGCCCTGCAGCCTGTCCAGATCCCTTTGTAGATCTGCCTTGTCCTCGTCCGATTGAATTCTTCTCATTAACTTCACATCATCTACAGACAAGGACACTTCTGAGTCTATTCCTTCCGTCATGTTGTTCACAGATACCAGAAACTGCACCGGTCCCAAGACTGACCCCTGTGGAATCTCGCTCGTCACAGGCGCCCACTTTGACACCGCGTCACATACCATGACTCGCTGATGTCTTCCCGACAGGTATTCCCTGATCCATTGCAGTGCCTTCCCTGATATACCTGCCTGGTTCTCGAGTTTTTGCTCTAATCTCTTGTGTGGAACTGTGTCAAAAGCCTTCTTATAGTCCAAGAAAAACTGTGCACCTGGAATCTACCTGGAGGGCATTCCGGGGATTAACGCCTCCGCGGCCCGGTCCATGACCAGGCCTCCTGGTGGATCAGGGCTTGATCAACGAGGCTATTACTGCTGGCCGCACGTAGTCCAATGTACGAACCACAGGAAGATGAACAGGAGGGGCGTGAAGGGAAAGAGGATTAAGGGGAAGAATTGGGGGAGTAAGGTAGAAGAGAAAGGGGCGTGAGGGTAGGCGGACGGGCGGAGAGGTTGGTGGAGGGGCGGGAAGTGAGGTGGATGGGCGGGAGGGGAGGTGGGGTACGGGAGTGAGGTGGAAGGGGAGGTGGAGGGGCGGGAGGAGAGGCGGAGGGGTGGGAGGGGAAGAGGAGGGGTGTATCATTTATGTAGACGACACAAGCTGGGGAGGACACTCGACACTCCAGGATCCGGATATAACGACAAGCTGAAAACATGGCCTGGAATTATAGAAGGCAGCTGTACGTACGACATGGGTCCAGGAGGTGCAGCCTGTATGGGCAACAAGGGTCCATTAGGTGCACCCTGGACATACGGCACGGGTCCAGGAGCTGAGGCCTGTATAAACGGAAGGGGTCCACTAGCTGCAGCCTGGACGGACAGAAGGGGGCCCAGGAGCTGCAGTCTGGATGCAGCTGTTAGAGGCACTACTGTATGATCCGAAGTACAAAATCACATTCAAATTGGACTATTATACAAACTGGACCATCATACAAGCTTGACCATCACACTGACCATCATACAAGCTTGACCATCACACTGACCATCATACAAGCTTGACCATCACACTGACCATCATACAAGCTTGACCATCACACTGACCATCATACAAGCTTAACCATCACACTGACCATCATACAAGCTTGACCATCACACTGGCCATCATGCAAGCTTGACCATCACACTGGCCATCATGCAAGCTTGACCATCACACTGGCCATCATGCAAGCTTGACCATCACACTGGCCATCATACAAGCTTGACCATCACACTGGCCATCATACGAGCTTGACCATCACACTGACCATCATACAAGCTTGACCATCACACTGACCATCATACAAGCTTGACCATCACACTGACCATCATACAAGCTTAACCATCACACTGACCATCATACAAGCTTGACCATCACACTGGCCATCATGCAAGCTTGACCATCACATTGGCCATCATGCAAGCTTGACCATCACACTGGCCATCATACAAGCTTGACCATCACACTGACCATCATACAAGCTTGACCATCATGCAAGCTTGACCATCACACTGGCCATCATACAAGCTTGACCATCACACTGGCCATCATACGAGCTTGACCATCACACTGACCATCATACAAGCTTGACCATCACACTGACCATCATACAAGCTTGACCATCACACTGGCCATCATGCAAGCTTGACCATCAAACTGGCCATCATACAAGCTTGACCATCACACTGGCCATCATGCAAGCTTGACCATCACACTGACCATCATTCAAGCTTGACCATCACACTGACCATCATACAAGCTTGACCATCACACTGACCATCATACGAGCTTGACCATCACACTGTTGCACACATCAGACTGTTTTCCTTTCCGCAGGAGGAAAGAGCCTCCTGTATGTAGTAAGCCTTTCCTCTATTTTCAGTGGCTACTGTCATTATTTTCACTACCGAGGCATTCTGATGATAAATCCGTGATTTTCCCCGGGGGGAACTAGTTGATGCTACTCTCACGTCCGCCTTCTGAGATTTCGCATGGTCTATAATTCAGGATGTATCACTCTCTTCTTGTTCAGATTATAGTTACTTGTATATAATAGTGCATGTTGAGAAGCCAAGACCAGCTGTGTGTATGTTCAAATTCGATCATCTCGCATGAATAGCAGTTCATTTACTGTTTTACACTGAACCACCACGTATAAGTCGTGCCATCACATACACGCTGGAGACATCAGGTACATCAAAAATAAACATCATATTAAGATTGAGTTGATATCGATTAATTAAATTTAGGAACTTCACTGTGGATCCTAAAACAGAAGCTGGAATATCTTGACCTCAATTGCTTAGCGCTTCTTTTTGATTATAATAATAATAATTGACCTCAATTACCAGTTGACTGTCGTACCTCAAACATCAGCTGCAATAAAAGATTCTGAGTATCAAATGAATATCTGATTAAAATTAGCAGTAGCTATCTCTTTTCACTGTTAATACTGGTAGTAATAGTAGTAGTGGAGGCAGCAGAAATAGTAGAGTAGTGGTATTAGTAGTAGTAACATTAGTGGCAGTAGTAATAGAATAATTGTAGTGTAAGTCGTTATAGTGTTCACACAAGGTAGTGAAGTTGACACTTTTTGGGTTACCTTACATTTACACCTTTTGTGGGTTTCCAGAGTTTTCCTACTCCCGCAGGCCAACCGTAAGTAAAGACGACCAGGCAAGCACCGGACAAGCTGGCCCAGGGCCGGGCTGTGGGAGTGTCGAGGAGACTCTCGAATCCCACTAAAGGTAAAGGTACTTCATAGGTAAAGGTACTTTAACTAAGAAAGCATTACAAAGTGTTTTGGTATTGGCTTTCCCCCCATTAACACTTCTTCCCTCGTTATTTCATTAATATTATTCCCGTTGATAAATTAGACACATGTGCAACTCTTGGGTATCTTTATTAAGGAAACGTTTCGCCACACAGTGGCTTCATCAGTCCATACACAGGAGAAACTTGAAGAACGGGAGGAGAATGAGAATTCTCCTCCTGTTCTTCAGTTTCTCCTGTGCATGGACTAATGAAGTCACTGTGTGGCGAAACGTTTCCTTAATAAAGATACCCAAGAGTTGCACATGTGTCTAATTTATCAACGTGTCGGTTCTGTGAACCATTCATCTACAATATTATTCCCCCATTACTCATTAATAGTGCAACCTTCATTTACTCATTACAGCCCCCCTCTCTCATTAGCAATTCTTCCCCTTAACTAATTAACTTCCCTCCCCATATACACTCGTTTCCCCCTTAACACCACCACCCTTAACTCTCCTCTCTCTCTTCCCTATCATCACCCTGTGCTTCAACTCCCTTTCCTGTCAACACTTCCCCACTTTAGCGCCGTTTCACGCAATTCCTCCCCCACCTTCACCCCGCCTCTTCCATCCCTATTTCCTCTCTCCACCCAACTATTACCCCTTCACCGTAACTTGCTCTCCCCCTTCTATGTCATTATCTCTCTCCCTCACCGTCACTCCTCCACCGTCGCCCCCCTCTTCTCTCTCTCTCCTTACCTCCCCTCAAGCTCTTCTCCCTCCTTTGTTCCCTCCCCGTCCTCTCTTGCTCGTTCCTTATCCACTGCTCCCTTCACCTCATCCTCCCCTTTCCATCTCTTCTTCCCTACTCACTCCCCCTCTACCGCCTCCCGTTCCTTCCCTTCCCTCCTTCTCTCCCCCACTAATACAAGCCAGGGTGACATTCGTGCAGGCGAGAGTGTCACTCTATTTTATATCCCCAATTTAAATTAATTTCTGGATAATTATCGTTGATAGCGTGTTGTCTAGAGCTAGATAGACGTAGTTGTGTAATTAGGAAGGCACGTAGTGCCCTCCCACCTTGATGATTGTAGAGGAGAGGGGGAATAAGAGGGTGGGGGTGCACAGGGAGGGGAAGGGCGAGGAAAAAGGGAGGGAGGGAAAAGAATAGCATACAAGAAGAGTAGAGTAGAAAAGAGTAGAATGGAGAGTAGTAAGGAATAGTAAGAAGTAGTTAAGGGAGGAGAAGGATTAATGGGGAGGAGAGGCAAGGGAAAGAGGTAGGGGAAAAGTGAATGGTGGCGGTACACGTGAAAGGTGTGAGAGTAGACGGGTTAATTTATGTTTATTTTCCTGGTAGTTAATGAGGGGTGATGGGTGACAGACTGGCGAATTTAGTGTGTGTGTGTGTGTGTGTGTGTGTGTGTGTGTGTGTGTGTGTGTGTGTGTGTGTGTGTGTGTGTGTGTATTTACAATATATCCCATTTTCCTACTTCAGTTTTCCTACAAGGTTACAAATGAGAAATCCTTAATGATTCCTGAAAACTTTCAAAAACTATTTTCATAGGGTCGGGTTACATGAAAATATAACAACTTAAATTTAACTGCAGATAAAGAAGTCAAGAAAAAATACTGGCATACACGTCTCTGCACGAGCATCACTCACGAAGTTTTACTTGTGGTGGTGTAGTCTCGGTTCCTGGTCTCCCTTTCTGTTTGTGACTTGAAAAAGCCCACTGTGTGGGCGAAACGTAGTCAATAAAGGATCACATTATACTGCATTTGTGTTTATATTGCCAATGTAGAACTTAGCCATACAGATTGCGAAAAGGACTTGGGGGTTATGGTAAGCAGCAACCTTAAACCAAGACAGCAATGCCTAAGCGTACGTAATAAGGCAAATAGATTATTGGGATTTATATCAAGAAGTTGATAAATTAGACACATGTGCAACTCTTGGGTATCTTTATTGAGGAAACGTTTCGCCACACAGTGGCTTCATCAGTCCATACGTAGGAGAAACTTGAAGAACAGGTGGAGAATGAGGTAATCAGTCCCTCAACCTTGAGTCGATGTGTTCAGTCCATCAATCTATTCAAGATTGATGGACTGAACACATCGACTCAAGGTTGAGGGACTGATTACCTCATTCTCCACCTGTTCTTCAAGTTTCTCCTACGTATGGACTGATGAAGCCACTGTGTGGCGAAACGTTTCCTCAATAAAGATACCCAAGAGTTGCACATGTGTCTAATTTATCAACATGTCGGTTCTCTGAACCATTCATCTACATATCAAGAAGTGTAAGCAACAGAAGTCCAGAGGTCATACTGCAGCTTTATACATCATTAGTAAGGCCTCACCTAGATTATGCAGCTCAATTCTGGTCTCCATATTACAGAATGGACATAAATTCGTTAGAAAACATTCAGCGTACAATGACTAAATTAATACATAGCATTAGAAATTCTTTATGAAGAAAGATTGAAGACTCTTAAGTTACATTCTCTTGTTAGACGAAGAATGAGGGGAGACATGATCCAAGTGTATAAGTGGAAGATAGGTATTAATAAAGGGGATATTAACAAGGTCTTGAGGATGTCTCTCCAAGAGAGAACCCGCAGTAATGGATTTAAATTAGACAAGTTTAGATTTAGAAAGGACATAGGAAAGTATTGGTTTGGAAATAGGGTAGTTTATGAGTGGAACAGTCTACCTAGTTGGGTTATTGAGGCTAGGACTTTGGGTGGTTTCAAATTTAGGTTGGATAAATACATGAGTGAGAGGGGTTGGATCTGATTGGGACTTGCAAATGAGTAGATATAGTTATCAGAGATAATTTCCTGGGTAGCATTAAAATTGGGTTGGACAAATGTTTTGTTAGTGGGATGAATTGTAAAGGACCTGCCTAGTATGGGCCAACAGGCCTGCTGCAGTGTTCCTCCTTTCTTATGTTATGTTCTCATGTTCTCTGTATTTGACTGAAGACGCCTTCCGTGTAGGCGGAACGTTTTAAAAATAAAGATGCACATGTGTCTTAATCATCAACTTGTCGGTATTTAATACCATTTTCAACATGGACCCTATTACATCTGATCTTCAAACTGTGCACAGATTTTCGACTCCACCACTTCCACTTCATTCTCCTCTGTGACTCATCTGTGGTGTCTAACGTGTATGTATTTACATACAAATATATACATACATGTGCCTAGTTCTCCCATTTCAGTCTATTTTTATCCGCCTAATTCCACTGAGAATTTTGTGCATCGTAATCTCTTCAGGATATCGCTCTCATACGAGAATCGTGCATGTTTATGTACAAGATAGGATATAGGTCCCTATCCTCGAATTCCCGCCCCATGAACCTGACCTTAGTAGTGCTTACAGTAATTAAATTAGTGATAACATGCCTTTCAAAACCATCATGATAAACATAACCTGGACGGTTAGTCTCAACTCGTATTCATCAGGAATCGTTCTTCTCTTAATTAAATTCACTGAATTTTCGCTAAGATATCTAAGGCGGTGGATCATGATGAGGAGCACAGTGTTGTTTATCAGAAACTCATTAACACCTTAGATGGCGTTTCACACATGATGATAATGAAGGTGGCGGCGCACGGTATTGCTGGAGAAATTCCATAATGGATCAAGGCACGACTGACTGATGAGCAACAGAGTTTGCATAAATGGTAAAAAAATTTGTGTGAGCAGAGAATAAGGGGTAGGGAGGAGAGGCAAGAGTACAGTAGTTACAAATACAAGTGGAGTAAATCAGTGTAGTCTCGGGTGTACCTGCCAGGTCAATATAGAGTCTCGGGTGTACCTGCCAGGTCATGCGCAGCAAAACACCTGAGCATGAATAATTTAAATTATAATAATGGTTCTCCCTAAACAAACGATCCCGAGCTCTTGATATTAAATTTTTAAATCTGAAATATATATCGAATTCCACCGTTCGTATATATCAAATTCTGGTGCTCATATATATTAAATTCCAGTGTTGAAATACCCGAGTTCTTAATACTCTAGTATACGAATTTCTAATATTCTCGTATACAAATCACAAATATTGAATCTTGTATAAAATATACCCTCATAAATATTCAGAGATAATATGCTTTAAGTGGTAAGAGTAATATTTCCGGTTAATAAAGGCGAATATTACAGTTATATTCTAAGCCCTGGGATTATTGCTGTAATTTATACAGTTTGTAATTCATTATGACGTCATTAACAAGTTATAATTGGTCATTAGAATAGAAACAGTGATGGTTGAGGCAGTTAGCGGGTGATGAGTGTGTTGATGTTGCGTAATTGTTCAGACTGTAGCGAAGTCTTCAGTTGATGAGTTAGTGTTGACTGTGAGGGTTGCCAGACGTTGGTAGTGTGGGCTGCCAGACGTTGGTAGTGAGGGCTGCCAGACGTTGGTAGTGTTGGCTGCCAGACGTTGATAGTGTGGGCTGCCAGACGTTGATAGTGTGGGCTGCCAGACGTTGATAGTGTGGGCTGCCAGACGTTGGTAGTGTTGGCTGCCAGACGTTGGTACTGAGGGCTGCCAGACGTTGGTAGTGTGGGCTGCCAGACGTTGGTAGTGTGGGTTGCCAGACGTTGGTACTGAGGGCTGCCAAACGTTGGTAGTGTGGGCTGCCAGACGTTGGTAGTGTGGGCTGCCAGACGTTGGTAGTGTGTGCTGCCAGACGTTGATAGTGTACGCTGCCAGATGTTGTTAGTGTGGGCTGCCAGACGTTGATAGTGTGGGCTGCCAGACTTTGGTACTGAGGGCTGCCATACGTTGGTAGTGTGGGCTGCCAGACGTTGGTAGTGTGGGCTGCCAGACGTTGGTAGTGAGGGCTGCCAGACGTTGGTAGTGAGGGCTGCCAGACGTTGGTAGTGAGGGCTGCCAGACGTTGGTAGTGTGGGCTGCCAGACTTTGGTACTGAGGGCTGCCATACGTTGGTAGTGTGGGCTGCCAGACGTTGGTAGTGTGGGCTGCCAGACGTTGGTAGTGAGGGCTGCCAGACGTTGGTAGTGAGGGCTGCCAGACGTTGGTAGTGTGGGCTGCCAGACGGTGGTAGTGAGGACTGCTAGACATTGGTAGTGAGGGTTGCTAGAAGTTGGTGGTGAGGGCTGATAGACGTTGGTAGTGAAGGCTACTAGACGTTGGTAGTGAGGGCTGCCAGACGTTGGTGGTGAGGGCTGCCAGACGTGGGTGGTGAGGGCTGCTAGACGATGGTAGTTAGGATTACTAGACGTTGGTAGTGAGGGCTACTAGACGTTGGTAGTGAGGGCTACTAGACGTTGGTAGTGAGGGCTACTAGACGTTGGTAGTGAGGGCTGCCAGACGATGGTAGTGAGGGCTGCCAGACGTTGGTAGTGAGGGCTGCCAGACGTTGGTAGTGAGGGCTGCTAGACGATGGTAGTGAGGGCTGCTAGACGATGGTAGTGAGGGCTGCCAGACGATGGTAGTGAGGGCTGCTAGACGATGGTAGTGAGGGCTGCTAGACGATGGTAGTGAGGGCTGCCAGACGATGGTAGTGAGGGCTGCTAGACGATGGTAGTGAGGGCTGCCAGACTACTGCTCTTGTGGCATCTCATTTGCTGTGTCTGCTTCCCTTCGTTATTGTCTTTCACAACCTCCTCCTGTTTCTCCTCTTTTTCCTCTCTCCTTCTCATCGTCCGCTACCCCGTATCCTTATATTTTACTTTCTTTGTCTCCTTTGTATTCACTTTCCTTTATTCATTGATTAATATCTGATTGTTGTGAGACGAGGGTCGTGTGAGCGCCGAGAGATAAGAAATGGAAGGAGTAGTCGTCTGTTTTGAGAGGAACGTGGCACGAGTCTTGGAGGGATGGAATAAAAGAGGTGATGGAAGAGAGGGAGAGGAGGGGGGGGGAAGTGATAGGGTGTGGTCAAGGTGGAAAGTGTTGGTGAGTTATTTAACGTAATGGAAAAACAGGAAAAAATCAATGTAGCTGGAGGCATCTTGGAGGTCCGGTGGTGGTGTGTGTGTGTGTACTCACCTATTTGTACTCACCTATTTGTGGTTGCAGGGGTCGAGTCATAGCTCCTGGCCCCGCCTCTTCACTGATTGCTACTAGGTCCTCTCTCTCCCTGCTCCATGAGCTTTATCATACCTCGCCTTAAAACTATGTATGGTTCCCGCCTCCACTACTTCACTTTCTAGACTATTCCACGACTTGACTACTCTATGACTGAAGAAATACTTCCTAACATCCCTTTGATTCATCTGAGTCTTCAACTTCCAATTGTGACCTCTTGTGTATGTGTCCCATCTCTGGAACATCCTGTCTTTGTCCACCGTGTCTATTCCGCGCAGTATTTTATATGTCGTTATCATGTCTCCCCTGACCCTCCTGGCCTCCAGTGTCGTCAGGCCGATTTCCCTCAACCTTTCTTCGTACGACAATCCCCGTAGCTCTGGGACTAGTCTTGTTGCAAACCTTTGCACTTTCTCTAATTTCTTGACGTGCTTGACTAGGTGTGGATTCCAAACTGGTGCTGCATGTGTGTGCTGTGTGTGTGTGTGTGTGTGTGTGTGTGTGTGTGTGTGTGTGTGTGTGTGTGTGTGTGTGTGTGTGTGTGTGTGTGTGGGGCGGCGGCGGCCTCTGTTGGCCTCCTAGACGCGAGGCCACCACCCTCACACATTTCCCTTCTCAATTTTTCAGCGTACTCTTCAACGAGAGCAGGAAAGCCACAGGCTTTTGCCTGACCAGCTGACATCAATAATTAATAACGAAGCAATGATGGCGAGTGACTTCAATAACGCTAATGTCAACTGGAACAACTTAGGCGACCCGAGGCCTGCCACACTAATCGTTGTAATGGAAAGCAACTTTCCTAAACACAGTTTGTCACGATCCCAAACTCGTGGTATTATTATTATTATTATTATTATTATTATTATTATTATTATTATTATTATTATTATTAATACTTTTTATATTTTTAGTAGTAGAAGTAGTAGTATCGTTATTAGTATATTCGATAGTGTTACACCAGCAGGCATCATGCGGTGACTGATCCGAGTATGATGAGGATTGATTCCAGTCTGTTCTTGGTGCTTGGTTGGGTTGGGAAAACTGAAAAACTTTGTGAAGAGAGACAGTGTTGAGCTCAGTGTTGAGCTTCATACTGACAGAAAAAAATTCTCTTTACCTCGCACATATGACTCTTAATGAATTTCCTCTTTATTGTGGTTTCTACCATCTTATTTTCAACTTCTCTAGTTTTTTTTTTAAGATGTAAATTACGATATAGCTTTCTCACCTGTCTTCTTGGAACGTAAGAAGTAGCAAGCCGATAATCGTGTTTTCTTTCATAATCAGTCAATAATACTTTAATCCCTGATCTAGAGATTAAAGTAAACTCTCAGCGTATATACACTGAGACATGTACTTTAAGGTATATATGCGCTTCTTTTTCCACATCTTTCTATATCTGTTCCTTGACTTCCTTCATCCAGGATGTAATCACCTCTTTGTACATTGTCTTGTATAATAATGTCTTATATTTCCCTATCATTGTTTCCTCTTTCATATTTTTGTTTTATTTTCGTAATTTTTTTTCTATGACGGTATTTTATTAGTTTTCTCGTATATATATATATATATATATATATATATATATATATATATATATATATATATATATATATATATATATATATGTATACATATATATATATATATATATATGTCGTGCCGAATATGTAAAACTGGTCAATTAGCAAGAACTCATTTAAAATTAAGTCCTTTCTGAAATTTTCTTTTATACGTTTAAAGATATATTTTTTTCATTAATGTTAATGTAAATTTTTTTTATTTTGCTCTAAAATAATCTTAGAAAACTTACCTAACCTTATTATAACAACAATTTATTTTAGCCTAACCCAACTAAATATATTTTAGATTTGTTTACAGCAATTTAATACTAAACAAACACAGTGAAATATATTTTTTTCGTTAGGTACAGGATGATTTTGGCGAAATTATTGCATACACAAATTTTCACTTGTCCTATATGGCAAGATGAGTGTTGCTATTTAAGCCAAGATCGCAAGTTCTGCCTATTCGGCACGACATATATATACACGTGTATACATTATATATATATATATATATATATATATATATATATATATATATATATATATATATATA
Source organism: Cherax quadricarinatus (assembly GCF_038502225.1). Taxonomy (NCBI): domain Eukaryota; kingdom Metazoa; phylum Arthropoda; class Malacostraca; order Decapoda; family Parastacidae; genus Cherax; species Cherax quadricarinatus. The sequence goes on from NC_091305.1 coordinate 24,798,107, forward strand.
TATATATATATATACGTATATATATATATACGTATATATATATATACGTATATATATATATATATATATATATATATATATATATATATATATATATATATATATATATATAGGTAAAACTTGTCAATTACCAATAGCTCATTTAAAATTAAGTTTTCTAAAATTTTCTCTTATACGTTTAAAGATATATTTTTTTCATTTATATTAATGTAAAAATTAATAATTTTGTATTAAACGAACTTTAGAAAGCGCAATTTAATATAGCCTAATCCGACTAAATATAATTTATATAAGTTTGCAGTAATTTAATAAATACAATGAAATATATTTCTTTCGTTAGGTTCAGAATGATTTTTGCGAAATTATTGCATACACAAATTTTGGCTTGCTTTATTCGGCAAGGAGAGCGTTGCTATTTAATAACCTTTAAACTGCCCAAACAGATCTACGTTCACATGTGTAGCGCTCCAAAAGTAGATCTACATTTTTTTACATATTTTCAAATATAACAAAAATAAAGTAGATCAAAGTTTTTTTTTACACGTTTTCAAATGTAAAAAAAAAAAGATCTACGTTTTTTTACATACTTTTATATGTTTAAAAAACGTAGATCTACGTTTGGACAGTTTAAGGGTTAAGCCAGAATCGCAAGTTTTACCAATTCGGCACGACATGTAAATATTCCTCTATGTTAATTCATCTGTCTTTCTCCATCTCCTGCCATTGTGACTCTTCCTGAATGATGTGAGGACTGTATGATACTTCCCTCAGTGTGTGTGATGACTCTCCCTTTGTGATGGCTTTCTCTCAACATGTAATGATTCTCCCTCAGTGTGTGTGTGTGTGATGAAACTGTGTGTATGAACTCTCTCTGGGTGTAATGACTCATCGTCAGTGCCTGATGAGTCCTTGACATTCTGAGAGTCATCATGGTTGATTAAAATGCTAATCACTGTTTGTGATGCTGTTTCTGATTTGCATTTAGCACGAGACGTGTTTTCAGCGGTCGCGGCGTCAATTGCACATTTCTGTATATTTTTACCCACGGGAAGGACAAGAATGGAGAAAGGAAGAATAAGCGTAGGTTAAAGTACACAGTATAAGGTTGGTCAGTGAATCTTAAAGCCTATCGACTACACCCGAATTATTAACGCTGCTTTTAACCTGTTCACCGATAGTCAAGAATAGAATACTTATATATATTATATATATATATATATATATATATATATATATATATATATATATATATATATATATACACATACACCCACCGAGAGACATTCACTTCACAGAAAAGTAAAAACGCTGACTCGTAAAGCATAAAAGTATTGTGAGGTCAGGTCAGGTGAGGAGATAGGTCAGCGGAGGCGAAAATTAGGTTATACCAAGAGTTTTGTCTATCCCAAATGGGTTTAGTTCATGATTTTTTTTAATATAGTAAATTACTACTAATAATGATATAGGCTTGTGTGAGCGTATTAGGAGTGAATGGGGATTGTCATATAGGAGGGGTAATGAACGAAAGGATAATTGGGGAATAAAGGAGAAAAGGGAGGGAATATGCAGGAGAGGTGAGTCGAGCGACAGGAGCGGAGGTAATGTGAGGTCATTGGTGAGTACACCAGGACCTCTCATTAACTCTTCACTACTCACCCTCTCAGCATTTGAAATAAAATAAGAATAAGAGATAACGGGGACAGTGAATATTACTATTCCACTCAAACACAATTTATTATTAAATCCTTGTACATTAATATAATTGAGAACAGGAGAACACTGTTGGATTTAGGTAAATGGGGATGATATACATTTGCAGTGAGACATGGGTTACAATTTAACTGACGAAACAGAATAATTACAATAAGTTCAGAGGGACAGTTCACCTCAGGAACTCAGACTCTAGCCACAGATCCCAAGACCTCCACAGCATGAGCACCGCTCCAAGCTAGTTCTCTGCTCAGTGTCTCCAACAGATTCTCCTGCAGAGACTCTCCTGCAGCCCTCGTCCAGAGCTCTGCACACAGGCCAGAGCTTCGACAGAATCTCCTTTTGTAGCCGTTTCCTAGAGATTATATCGTCCTGCCTGCATCCCCCCTTAACCCCAGGTTTTGGGGGTTCACCCTCCATGGGTCACACCACGTGTTTTCACACCAAAGGTAGATTTCGCCAGAGTCACTAACCACTCCTTACCGTCGCCATCAAGAACAAAAGACCTGAGACCGAGACGGCGCCAGGAGTCTTCCTCCAGTAACACAATTTAAACTGGTTGGTTAGGCCAACTTTTTGACCTACATCACAAGGTCAAGTTTTTTTTATGATTTGACGTGCTGTTGGAGTGTGAGCATAGAAACATTTATGAAGGGATTCAGGAAAACCAGTTAGTGAAAAAGGGGTGAAGGACGTTACGGTTTGGAAATTCATCTGAACTGAAACGTCAGCGCTCCTTTGGCAAGACAGTGATTGAATGATTGACAGTGAAAGTATTTTCCTCTTTGTCGGGTCACCCTACCTCGGTGTGTTAAAAATAATATTGAGAGTAATATAATAAGAACATTGAGAGTAATATAATAAAAATAATATTATAAAGCATTAGATGAATTTTTATTTTGTAATGTTAGTCGGGGAGAGTAGTGAAAAGGATGTTCTGGAATACATGAGATTGAACGTGTGGGATGTACATTAAGAGATATGTAAGAAAGAAGGATTGCGAGGTGTATATATATATATATATATATATATATATATATATATATATATATATATATATATATATATATATATATATATATATATATATATATATATATATATATATATGCAAAAACAACCACTGTGAAAGAGTAGAGAAATTCCAAGCGCTTTCGAGACTACTCACATTATCAAGGAACTATGAAAGTAAAACATCCATGGAAGGTATACAAGGGGTCTAGCCAACACCTCACTATCAGATCCCACAACAGTTAAACACCTGACGCGCGCCGGCCCAACTGGACAGGTCCTTCGCACAACCACCAACAAACTATTCTACCCAAGAAAATTTTAAAAATTATTATTTGTCCAGTGTATTATTATATTCTTTCCAAATTCTATTAATTATAAATGGATCTAATTTATATAAACCAAAAAAGTGGCTTGGCGCTTCTTTTTTATTATAATAATATATAAACCAAAGGAAATATTCATATTATTGTCAAAACTGCTTTTTATGAAACAAGATTCAATTATATTCCTGTCGACCATGGACTTTGGACTTGTAAAGTAAAAGGACACAAGTGCAACTAATGTGACATTTTATTGTGGCAACGTTTCGCTCTCCAGGAGCTTTATCAAGCCATTACAAACAATACATGGACACAGAGGGTATATATAGGCTCAGAGTGAGGTGCAATACTAGTGAGGTACCATTTCGATGTTCACTAGTAGTAGTAGTAGTAGTAGTGACGAAAGTAATACAATATGCTCTACCATATTGTATTACTTTTGTCACTACTACTACTACCACTAGTGAACATCGAAATGGTACCTCACTAGTATTGCACCTCACTCTGAGCCTATATATACCCTCTGTGTCCATGTATTGTTTGTAATGGCTTGATAAAGCTCCTGGAGAGCGAAACGTTGCCACAATAAAATGTCACATTAGTTGCACTTGTGTCCTTTTACTTTACATAATGTCGGTAATTCTACCAACTTTAATACGACCATGGACTTGCTTGATACTACTTTCTCAACTTTTTGAAAATCAATTGGAT
>NC_091305.1:24806861-24829361 GCF_038502225.1 Cherax quadricarinatus
ACTTTATTCCTTACTGACGCTATTAGACTAACTTCTCTTCTGACCTCTTATTTATACTCACGAGTGTAGGATACTGAACGAGAGTGATCTCACATATTCATGAAGTTCTCTCTAAGGAAATATTAGTGAAAGGTTCTTCATTCAAGGCATTGGAACTACCTTCTCCTGCCCGTGGATCTAACCTATTTACCTCCCACCCGGGAGTTCCTCGACTCCTACGAAATGAAAGGAATCATATTTAAAATTCCATAGAACTTTCTTATACTTTACAGTCTTTCGAGAAGTATTTTGTTAAAGGAAAATATATATTTTACATCTGTGGGGATTTTTAATCACAAAATTTGGTGCTTGCAATAAAATAATTCTAATAATCTTTGTAGTTAAAATATTTTATTGCGAAAACCAGGTTTATTATTCGTTATTACGCTTTTATCTTCCAGAAATTATACGATCGAGTCTCTAATAAGGTCTTGCATTATTGTGTTGTAAAACAGTGACCCACTTGCAAGGCGAGCAACGTTTCACCCAAACGTGAGTTTTATCACGCTTTAGCCTCGTGTATTTCTTGCTTTTTTTATGAACATTAAAATGGTATAAAATACCGACAGGTTGTTAGGTAAGACACATATGCAACAGTTAGGTATCTTTATTTTGAAACGTTTCGCCTACACAGTAGGCTTCTTCAGTCGAGTACAGAAAAGTTGATAGAAGCAGAAGATACTTGAAGACGATGTAATCAGTCCATCACCCTTAAAGTTTTGAGGTGGTCAGTCCCTCAGTCTGGAGAAGAGCATTGTTCCATAGAATGAAACAATATGGAGATGAAGTGACAGGATGGAGCCTTTTTATAGCGCCAACAGGTGAGACGTAGGTCACTAGGAGAGGTAAGAACTCAGATGTTGGAAGGACAGGTCCCTCTCAAATCTAGCCGTTCTCACTAGTAGAGGTTGTAGAAGTTGATTGTAGGTCTGTACCAAGATACCCTTGTGTTGCAGTGTCTGACAGATTGAACATTAAAATGGTATAAAATACCGACAGGTTGTTAGGTAAGACACATATGCAACAGTTAGGTATCTTTATTTTGAAACGTTTCGCCTACACAGTAGGCTTCTTCAGTCGAGTACAGAAAAGTTGATAGAAGCAGAAGATACTTGAAGACGATGTAATCAGTCCATCACCCTTAAAGTTTTGAGGTGGTCAGTCCCTCAGTCTGGAGAAGAGCATTGTTCCATAGAATGAAACAATATACCATAGTAGTATGAACATACTACCATAGTAGTATGAACATACTACCATAGTAGTATGAACATACTACCATAGTAGTATGAACATACTACCATAGTAGTATGAACATACTACCATAGTATGAACATGCTACCATAGTACTATGAACATGCTACCATAGTAGTATGAACATTCTACCATATGAACATACTACCATAGTAGTATGAACATGCTACCATAGTAGTTTGAACATGCTACCATAGTAGTTTGAGCATGCTACCATAGTAGTATGAACATGCTACCATAGTAGTATGAACATGCTACCATAGTAGTATGAACATGCTACCATAGTAGTATGAACATGCTACCATAGTAGTATGAACATGCTACCATAGTATGAACATACTACCATAGTAGTATGAACATACTACCATAGTATGAACATACTACCATAGTAGTATGAACATGCTACCATAGTAGTATGAACATGCTACCATAGTATGAACATACTACCATAGTAGTATGAACATACTACCATAGTAGTATGAACATACTACCATAGGATGAGCGGCGGTTTTGCCCCTTACTATATGGCGGTATTTTCACCCGGTATTAACTTTATGACAGCGTGTTCACTCACAGGATGACTGACGCTGCTCAATACTGTATTTAGAGAGGTATTTTCACTTGAAGTATGAATGGCAGTGTCCAGTAAATTCGACCCCCAGGGCAAAATCTAAAAGCCTTTAAATTATGACCCTGAAGAATTGTTTTTACTGTGCTCGCGTTTACTACAGGTGATACTGTACTGCAATCTCTCTTGGGAATAGAGAGAGAGAGAGAGAGAGAGGATGACTCGAGTATGGAACACATTCGTACAGCATAATGATGTCAACGAGATAAAGTCAGTTGATCAAATGAAAATGCTGGCCCACAGATGGCTCCAACTTCATCCTGTTCCCTACTTGTATGTCTCATCTTTTTTATTATAATAATAATAATAATTGTATGTCTCATAACAATAAAAATGATTTCAAATGAGCTGATGTAGGTAACAGCTCTTAGCTTGCCAATGAAGTTACGAATCCTTAACCTGTAAATAGCTTGTCAATAAAGCTAGGGATCCTTAACCTAACCTTGTCAAACATTGCAAAAAGAAAAAAGAGAGAGAGAGAGAGAGAGAGAGAGAGAGAGAGAGAGAGAGAGAGAGAGGTGGGGGGGGGGGGGGAGGAAGACAGGGTGCAGAGATTGAAGTGGGTGTTAAAACGAATTGAACCTAGAATAGCGAACATGATTCATTTGTCATTAGTAACTACGTGCATCTGTGTCAGTAGACTGAGAGCCTTGCCTCTACTTTCTTGAAAGACGTAGAATGAGGGGTAGATATAATTTTATTATACATGTAGAAGACAGACGTAAATAGGGACTTGAGGAATTGAAAATAATGGATTCCACTTAGTAAAATTTAGTTTTGGAAATGATATAGGAAAATACTGATTTGGCAGTAGAGTTGTGAATAAGTGGAACAAACTGCCATCACCGTAACTAACAGCCTGGGTAGCTTGCAAAATGGGTTGGAAAGATATACTAATTAGAAAGGATTTTAGAACTTGCATAGCATGGGCCAGCAGGTCTGTACCAGCGTTCCTCTGTTCTTCTGCTCTAATGAGAATGGTGTTTGTAAAGCTGTTTGTATTTATTTACGTAAATGTATTCGAATGTGTACTGTCGCGAAGTACAGTGTCGGGGTTAACAGCACTGTCATGAAGTTTTTTATTCCTAGCGTTGTGCTCGCCGCTAGTACTTGTAAACCAACTGGTTCCTTCATGAGAACCCGTGACTCCGTCAACCCCTTTCTTTAAGCCTGAGAAGAGGGTCCACAAACAATAACAGAATAACACGACAACAAACCTGTGATGATTCATCTTCATCAACATCATGATACAAATTATATTCAGCCTTATCAACCCTATGATGCAAATTGTATTCAGCTACGTCAGCTGCATATAAAAGATTCTGCAGATATTTTAGTCTATTATGAAAATAAAATTATCTTCTAGGCTTTAGACGAAGCCTATCGGTAAGAGTAGAATTCCTGTTTTGCGATTAGGAAACAGATGATCAATCCTAAACTACTCCATGTACAGTGATATCCACGCGAGTTTAAAAGACTAATGACAAAGTATTTAGAAAATTGATACACAGGTAAATGCAATTTGCATATTTCGGCCTTAGAGATCTGCTGAAGAGAGGTCTCTGACTGAGGCCGAATTATATAGATCTGCTTTGCAATTAATAAACAACAAATTGTAAATGAAACGCCAAATGACGTTTCAGTCCATCCTGGATCATTATCAAGTCATGACTGACCGAGAAACGTAAATTTCTTTTCCACGCATCCACAACTGTTAGAAAACCAGTACTTACCTATGTCCTTTCTAAATCTAAATTTATCCAACTTAAATCCATTATTTCTGGTTCTTACCTGGTTCGACACCCTCAGTACTTTATTATTATCTCCTTTGTTTATGCCCGTCATCCACTTATACACTTCAATGATATCTCCCCTCATTCTACGCCTCTCCAGAGAGTGGAGATTTAAGGCTTTAAGTTGATAAATTAGACACATGTGCAACTCTTGGGTATCTTTATTGAGGAAACGTTTCGCCACACAGTGGCTTCATCAGTTCATACAAAGGAGGATCTTAAAGAACAGGAGGAGAATGAGGTAATCAGTCTCTCAACCTTGAGTCGAGGTTGAGGGACTGATTACCTCATTCTTCTCCTGTTCTTCAAGATCCTCCTTTGTATGGACTGATGAAGCCACTGTGTGGCGAAACGTTTCCTCAATAAAGATACTCAAGAGTTGCACATGTGTCTAATTTATCAACGTGTCGGTTCTCTGAACCATTCATCTACAAGACTAAGTCTATCTTCATAAGGGAGATTTCTTACACAGTAAATCATTTTAGTCATTCTTCTCTGTATGTTCTCCAGTGAGTCTATATCCATCCTGTAATAAGGAGACCAAAACTGAGAGGCATAATCTAAATAAGACCTCACTAGTGATGTGTAGAGCTGTAAAATAACTTTTGGACTTATGTTACTTATACTTCTTGAGATAAATCCAAGTAATCTGTTGGCCTTGTTGCGCACACTAAGGCACTGCTGTCTTGGCTTTAGGTTTCTGCTTACCATGACTCCCAAGTCTTTTTCACATTCTGTATGATCAAGCTCTACTTCAGCTAGTTTATAGCTTCGAGGGTTATTTTCATTACCAAGGACTAGTACCTTACACTTGTTCACATTGAACTTTATCTGCCATTTTTCAGACAGACATTAATTTGTCCAAATCCTCTTGGAGTTCATTGCTATCTTCCTCAGAATAAATTATACGGCTTATCTTTGTACCATCAGCAAATTTACTCGTGTCACTCGTAATCTTTTCATCAAGGTCATTAATGTAAATTATGAACAAGAGAGGGCCTAAAACTGATCCTTGTGGAACGCCACTAGTGACCAATTCCCATTCAGATTTGACCCCATTAATGGAAACTCTCTGCTTTTTATTGGTAAGCCATGCCTCTATCCATGCTAGAACTTTGCCTCCTATACCATGAGCTGCCACTTTTCATAAGTCTCTTGTGAGGTACTCTATCGAAGGCCTTACTAAAATCCAGATAAACAGTATATTCTTTATCACTGTCTACTGCCTCAAGTGTTCTATCGAAGAACGTCAGTAAATTTGTCAGGCAGGAACGACCCCTCGTGAACTCATCCTAAAATTCATTAATCAAATTATGCTCTTTAAATTATAATTTTCAGTAGTTAGGCTTTGCTACAGGAGTCTTCACCGGTAGCATGTTCTCTTGCTGTGATGTTACAGTTCTCTCAGGCATATAATTTTTCGGATATAACACAAAATTATGTCGTTAATATGAAGAATTTTCATGTAGCACAGCTGAAGTAGCAGCTGGAAATAGAATTTTTGATCTAAAGAAAAGTCACGCCTTCACACACCCTCACGCAGACTTCAAAATCGCCAACACAATGTTTTCTCCTTCAGCCCCAAGTACTGGGGAAGTCAGTGATCACTAGTTACTACGACTGGCCGGTTTACTGATGAGTTAATTGAAATCGTCGGTGGCAGAATGACACAGGCTATGGAAGTGCTCTTCACTGAAGTATTTTGGCACGCTTCTCTCTAGTATAGAAGTAATTATTGCTATTTGTAACTTACCTTCACTTTTCCTGGTCCATTTTTCAACTAGCTGCATAAAAAAATCAGAATTTGCCCTTGTACGTGAGCATGCACTGGAATATATCTGAGACCGGGACGTAAGGATAACATCCTTTCAAGTAGTAACAGATTAAAGGATAACCTATACCGATACCCATTAAGCTATTTCTAGTTAAATGTAATTAATTTAAGTCACTGTAATTCGGAAGGTAAACTCACACTCTGTGCAATAAGCCAGTGTTTTTCCTTACCCAGTTAATCCCATCTTTCCCCCTTCCCCCCTCGGTGAATTGAACATCGTCTTGCAAGTGCTTGCTTAATTCAACCACATGGACGGATTAAGCAAACACCTGGCCCAGTCATAGAAAACTTCACGTCTTGACTCGTTGCTTAACATTATTTTCAAGTTGGGTATGAAGACTTTCTTCAAAATTAGACGAGAGCCTCGTAAAAGTATCCTGAGTGCCAGTTAGAAACCAACCGAAAGCCATTTGAAAGCCAATTGAAAGCCAGTTGGAAGCTAATTGAAGGCTATTTGGAAGACGCTTAAAGGCCACCTAAAAGTAAATATGACAACTGGAAGATATCTTGAAAATAACTAAAACCCGCCTAGCCACCTGGACTTCATCTTGTTAACTCCTGGAGGCCACATTGCGACAACCGTTAGAACTTCTTACAATCACCTTGCAGTTACCTGGAAGATATTTTTCAGCTACCTGAGAGACATCTTACCTGAAGGATGCTATAGGGAGTGAATGCCCCAACGTCCCGGTCCCAGACCAGGCCTCCTGGTTAGCAGTACCAACCTGATAAAGTAGGTTGCAACTGCTAACCGATCCTCTTCCAGCCACCTGGGAGACAGGCTTTGTAAGTTTCGAGAAAGTTAAGCCGAAGGTAAAAACTCAGAAAAGATTTATGTGAATGATAGAGTGAAGACTTTAGAGTGAAAGCATCAGAATACAGGAGCTGTCTTATGAAGGTGGGGAGAGTAGGAAGGACAGAGGAAGGAAGGGTGAAGAGTGAGTGAAAAAAGAATTAGGTTAAAAATGACAAGGGAGGGAAGAGAAAGATGGGTGGGGGAAAATCAGAGGAGAATTAGGTTAGAAAAGAGAAGGTGGGGAATGAGGGATGAAGGAAAAAGAATGAGTGAAAGAAGAGATAGGTAGACTAGAAAACAAAAGTGAGATGAAGGAAGAAATGTGGGAGAAATTAAACGCTAGGGGAAGGATGGAGAGCAGAAAAGAGTGAGAGAATATGCACTTTGGTAGAAAGAAAGAGGTGAGAGAGAGGAGGGAGGAAAGATAGAAGAAGGAATGATAAGAGAAAGACGGAAGAAGTGTGGAGGGAGAGAGAGAGCAGCGAGATGAGGGTTGTGAGTTACAGATAATAACTGAACGAGTTATTGTCTGCCCTATTGTCAGAATATTTTATTGCGCTTCGCTTGTTAAGATAATGTTTTTGTTGTGGTTGTTGATATTGTGTCTTGCTTGTTGAAAGAATGTCCTTGTTTTTGTTATTGTTAATGGGTTTTGCTTGTTGAATATCCTTTTTGTTGTTGTTGTTGTTGTTGTTGTTTTATACTTAAATGATCTCCAATATCTTTTAATGTCTGTACACTGAGGTGTGTTTCTTTGTATATACAGTGAAAGGTGTGCATCTGCGTGTACAGTTATACAGAGAGGTGCGTTTCTATGTATACAGTACAATGAAAGGTGTGCAGCTCTGTATATACCCTGAAGTGAGTATCTCTGTCTGTATGCACTAAGAAGTGTCTATGTGAATGTATATATGCCGGGATACGTATATCAGTGAGTATATATACTGAGATTTGTGTATCTGTATATATACCCCCCCCACACACACATACACACCGAGAGGTGTGTTTCTCTCGGTGTATTTACACTGAGAGTTGTGCATCTCTGTATATACATCGAAGGGTGTGAATCAGTGTTTATACACCAAGAGATTTGCATCTGAGAAAGTTGCAGCAGTGTACACACACCGAGAGATGTGTATATCCCTGTGAATATGAACAGAGGGAAGGGGGGGGATGGGTTCGTATCTCAGCGTATCTACAAGGAGGGGTGTGTATCCCTGTGTATGTATGCTGAGAGCATACATATTGTTCTCTGTCTTAGGGATAGCGGTATCCTTGACACTAGTGAATGGGAGGATCATATCCTAAATGACCCTCGTGCGGGAGAGGCTGTAATCTCTACGAACTAACTCCAACGCCTCTCTCTGTATGACCCCTCGTTACTTCAAACATCCCTTCCTAAACCTCCAGCATCCCTCACCACCACCAACAACTTGCACCACCAACAAACACTCATCACCATCCTCCACAGTCCTCACTTGGATATAGCAGAGGACAGTGAGGACGATGTATGATCTTCAAGGTGTGTGTTTAGGGACCCATAGCCTCAGATAAACAAAAAGCCTTCAAGGAGGGATACTGAGATTTCTTCTTAAGGCTATTTGAATACTCTTCTTCTGCCCCATCAACTGTATGTGTGAATGATGACCCTTTTAAAGAATTACCGAACGGAGAGAGAGAGAGAGAGAGAGAGAGAGCTTGTGCACAGATGCCTTTGGTACTCCTAATATATTTTACCGCTTCTTACACTTGCCTGTGAAAGACACCCTCGGGAGAGTTGGGGCGAAGGAGGGGCAGGGAGGAAAAGGAGGAGGGGAGGGGAAGGGGAGAGAAAGGGGATGGGGAAGAGTAAATAAGTGCCGCCTCTGTTATTTCTCTCCATAAACATGTCCGAGTAGACATGGCAGAGGATATGGGTGAAGGAGTGTGTGTCCCTTTCTTCCTCCACTCCCGCCTCGGTGCATGGTAAGTCACAGTGCATGCACAGTAAGTCACTGTGCACGTTAAGTCATGGTGGAATACTCGCCAGTATCTGAGAGGATAATATTTGCCACAAAATACGCTTTGTGTTTCGCTGAAGGTGATGGGAGTGTTAGGAGTGCTGGAGGTGCTAGGATTGCTGTGGGTGTTGGGAGTGCTGGAGGTGCTAGAAGTGCTAAAAGTGCTGGTGCTGTTAGTGCTAGGAGTGCTGGGTGATAGGAATGCTAGGTGCTAGGAGTGCTGGGGTGCTAAGAGTGCTGTTAGTGCTAGGAGTGCTGGTAGTTCTAGGAATGCTGTGTTAGGAATCCTTGGGATATTAGGAATCTTGGAGGTGAAATAAAGACACATGTGCAACATCTGGGTATCTTTATTGTAGACGTTTCGCCATCCAGTGGCTTTATCAATACAAATTCTAGGACATAACTTGAAGACAGTAGAACTATGTACAGAAGATGAGGTAATCAGTCCCTCAACCTAGGAGTAGGTGCGAAGAGCACCATAGTCGTGGAGATTCTGAAGCAGAAGAAAGGAGCCTGGCGCTTATATAGTAACGTCAGGTGTAGCAGACGAGGGCATAGTCACTGGTAGGCGGGATTCCCCAGTGGAAGTAGGTCCTTCCCAAAGAGATGGGTTAGTTGTAGTAGTAGTTGTCGTAGCCGTGAAGGTTATGTACATGTCCTCAGAATCAAGATTCCATGATGTTGCAGTGTCTGACAAGTTGTGTTAGAATGGTATATAATACCGATTCTGCTTCAGAATCTCCACGACTATGGTGCTCTTCGCACCTACTCCTAGGTTGAGGGACTGATTACCTCATCTTCTGTACATAGTTCTACTGTCTTCAAGTTATGTCCTAGAATTTGTATTGATAAAGCCACTGGATGGCGACACGTCTACAATAAAGATACCCAGATGTTGCACATGTGTCTTTATTTCATCTTGTCGGTATTATATACCATTCTTACACGAATCTTGGAGGTGCTAGGTAACCTGGGGTGATAGGAATCTTGGGGTAGGGATCTTGGGGTGCTAGGAATCATGGGGTGCTAGGAATCCTGGGTGTGCTAGACATCCTGGGTTTGCTAAGAATCCTAGGATTGCTAGGAATCCTGGGATCGGTAGGAACTTTGGGGTGCTAGGCGTGCTGGGGTGCTTGAAATCCTGGGGATGCTAGAAATCCTGGGATGCTAGGTGTGCTGATGGTGTTAGGAATCCTGGGGTATTAGATGTGTTCATGGTGCTAGGAATCTTGGGGTGCTAGGTGTGCTCATGGTGCTAGGAATCCTGGGGTGCTAGGTGTGCTCATGGTGCTAGGAATTCTGGAGTGCTAGGTGTGCTCATGGTGCTAGGAATCCTGGGGTGCTAGGAATCCTAGGGCTAGGTGCTGTTGCAGGCAGCTGGCTAGTTCCTGGATCTGCCTCTTAACATGTCACTTGCTGGGTTTACTCTCTCAATGTCTCGTGGTTCGTGTCATACATATTCTTAAAACTATGTATGGAGCCTGTCTAGGTTACTTCTTCTTCGAGGTCATTCCACTTCCTGAACATTCACACAGGAAATTCCACTGATGACTATTAAGAGCATTTGTGCAAGGTGTTATTTACTTGATGTGTGCCTCTGGAGATATGCTCGGCACTAATATGCTCACTCCTAGGTCTTTCTCCTTGAGTGAGGTCTGCAGCCTCTTTTTCCTGAATCTATTTTCAGTTTATGGTCTTCTTACCCTCCTCACCAAATTTCGTTCCCTTGCATTTGCTGGGGTTGAATTCCAGTAGCCACTTACCTGAACAGTGTTACAGTTGGTTCTCATATATTTGAAGCCTTCAAAAAGACGTTTGAGTCGCTTCTGGTCTAGCATTCACAAATTGCAGAAACATTACAGGTCTTAATCCCGATCCTTGTGAAACTCAACTTATGAAATTTTCCCTGTGTGTGTGTGTGTGTGTGTGTGTATGTGTGTGTGTGTGTGTGAGTGAGCGAGTTTACACGCCTTCATATGTGTTTTCTGGTTTGGTGTTGAGTCTCTGGGTTTCTTCAAGACTGTGCGGAGAAATGAATTTCTCTTGTTTGCATTTTGGACTTTCTCTGATTTTTTTCAGATGGAGTTAGGGTTTTGCAGCAAGTTTGGCATTACCAAGAGATTCCGAGACTATTTAAGGTCATTAGGAGGATCCTGAGGTTCTTGAATTCTCCAGGAGGTTCGTTACCCTGGAAACTGTTAAGGTTATAGAGGACGCCTGAAATTACCAGGATGTTGTTAGGAAAGTCAGAGAGGACCCGTGAAGTAACCCGCAGGCTCTTAAAGAGGTCAGAGGGGACTCGTGAGGTCTTCTGGAGGCTTGTAATGAGGTAAGAGGGGACTGGTGAGGTCAACAGGCCGGGGACTGGAGGATAATCACCAGCAGTACACGGAGCGACCAACCATTAAACTGGCTAACGAACTGAGAGCGTCTTGGTGGGTCCCAGACTGGCTAATTTGGCCAGAGATGGTGGCAGCAGGGAGAGGGCAGACGAGGGTAGGACCAGGGGCATGTACAACTTGAGGAAGGGTAGAAGCATGTTCATGGCTAGGGGAAGCAGGAACATGTTCATGGCTAGGGGGAGCAGGAACATGTTCATGGCTAGGGAGAGCAGGAACATGTTCATGGCTAGGGAGAGCAGGAGCATGTTCATGGCTAGGGAGAGCAGGAACATGTTCATGGCTAGGGAGAGCAGGAGCATGTTCATGGCTAGGGAGAGCAGGAGCATGTTCATGGCTAGGGAGAGCAGGAACATGTTCATGGCTAGGGAGAGCAGGAACATGTTCATGGCTAGGGAGAGCAGGAGCATGTTCATGGCTAGGGAGAGCAGGAACATGTTCATGGCTAGGGAGAGCAGGAGCATGTTCATGGCTAGGGAGAGCAGGAACATGTTCATGGCTAGGGGGAGCAGGAGCATGTTCATGGCTAGGGAGAGCAGGAGCATGTTCATGGCTAGGGAGAGCAGGAGCATGTTCGTGGCTGGGGAGAGCAGGAGCATGTTCATGGCTAGGGAGAGCAGGAGCATGTTCATGGCTAGGGAGGACAGGGCATATGCATAAAGAGAGGAGAGGAGAAGGGAAGAAGTGGCACAAGAAGGACAGGAAAAGAGTATTTGCACGGAGATATGAGTGCAGGAAGAGTGGAGAGGATGGGAGGAAGAGACAGCAATAGAGGGGGAGAGGAATAGGCTGAGAGAGGGAAAAGGGAGGTGCAGGTGCATCGAAAGTGGAGGGGAGGAAGGGGTCAGTGAAAGTGAAGATGAGTGGAGAAGAGAAAATAAGTGAAAGAAATAAAAACATCCTCTGGAAGATGAGAACGATTTGAATGAAGAAATAGCCCAGTGAAGAATATACGAGAAGAGGAAAGGGAGGTAAAACAAGTTGAGGAGGAAGAAAGGAGGAAGGAGGAGAATGGGAGAACCAGCAAGAACGAGCAGAGGGATAGTGATGGAGGAAAGGAGGTCACAGTTGAGAGCTTGATAACAGCTGTGAACGAGAAACATCTAAAATACAACATAATAAAGGAGGGGAGAAGAGAAATCAAGAGAAGAAAAGAGAAGTGAGATAAGAAGAATGGACGAGGAAGAGGGGGGTATAAGAGAGATGGAGGCATAAAGGAGAGGAAAGGAACCAGGGAGTGCAGGTAAAGAGAATGAGAATTGAGCCGGAATAATGGGAATGAGCCGGAATAATGGGAATTGGTCGGAATAATGGGAATGGGTCGGAATAATGGGAATGGGGAAGGAAATGGAGTGATCGTCCTGGGTAGCATAGCCCCTGTTAAGAGGCAGTTTGGGAGATTTGAATGGGCAGAACAGTAGCCAGTGACATGGGGTATACCAACCAGATACCCTTCAAGAAAGTGGGGAGGTTTGATCCAAGGAGGTGGAGCTACTCTTCTCTTTGATCAAACCAGATTACCTAATATTCCGATGGCGCTATGTTATCCTTACGGGTTAAGCCCTTCCTCGTGAATATAATAATATTACTGATAAAATTAATAAAAAAATTAATACTAAAGTTAATAAAAATAAAATTATTAACAATATAAAGAAATACAAGAGGGAAATTGGGAGTAAATTAAAGCCAGATAATTGCAAAGAAACCTTTGCCGTGTAGAAGCCAGATAGATAGAGGGGGAATTTTGGATGTGGTAGCCAGATAGATGGAGAGAGACCCATTGGAAGAAGTAAGTTAGAGGGAGAGGGTCACATAGGATGGCGTACCCTGGGAGATGGAAAAGGATCCGTAGGATGTCAGAGACTTTCCTATAGGATGTAGTAGCCAGATAGATGGGGAGTTACCTATAGGACACAGTAGTAAGATAGATGGAGAGTGGAAAACTCTTGAGGGTGGTGGCTAGATAGATGGAGGGGCTACGATGAGATAAGAGTGAGGGATGGTAAAGGCTTGGATTAAAAATAGAGAAAGAGAGAGAGAGATGTAAATAAAGGAAAATGATGGAGGGGACGAGGACAAGGGAAGCGAAGAGAGGTAAAATAATAGTGATAAGAGGAGTGTGTTTACGGTGGAAGGAGGGGATAGGATGGAGAGAGAGAGAGAGAGAGAGAGAGAGAGAGAGAGAGAGAGAGAGAGAGAGAGAGAGAGAGAGAGAGAGAGAGAGAGAGAGAGAGAGAGAGAGAGAGAAGAAGAATAGCAATAAAGTTAGATTGAGAGAGATAATGTGAGGAAATTCATAAGATTTGGAAGGAAAATGTGATGGAGATTGTGAGGGAGAGATACAACTCGTGAGGGAGAGTGAAGGAAAGGGTGACTGTAGGTGCAAGAGAAAAAGAGAGTTTGAGGGAGTGAGAGAGATAGGGAGAAGGAAGAAGAATGTAAGTGCAAATGAGAGGAACAGAGTATTTGATGAAGAGTGAGTATAAGAATGTGAGTGAAGGAAAGCCAAAGTGTGAGTGTGAGTGAGAATGTGATTGATAATGTAAGTTTGAATAAAGGTATGAGGAAGTGTGTGTAGAGGCGAGAGCGAGAGAGCGAGAGTGAGAGAACGAGAGTGGTGCCATGTGTACGAGATTCAAGTGAGGATGAATAGCCGAGGCTGAATGTACCAGCGAGGCTCAACCAGTACGGGAAATTTGTGGTAGGAGGTATGATGAGCCGCTTTGTATGGGTGAGAGTGGGAGGGAGAGAGGTAATGGGGGAGGAAGGGAATGTCGAACGAGGGATAATAGGTATGGAATGGGTTGGGTGAGATAAGGTGATGGACATGAATATTGGGAGGGAAATGGGCAATGCTGAGAGTAGGGTAGAAGATAGGAGAGGATAGAATTGATGAAGGGCATAGAATAACTGATATACCATGACAGGAATCGAGATGGAAGGGGATGGAAGTTGTGAGTGAGGTATAATGATGGAGAAATGAGCGAGGGAGGACCAAATGGGAAGCTAGGAACGAGTGATGGAAACGGGATATATACTTAAAAAAAAGGAAAAATTTTATTCCTGCTTTGAGTTTGAGAGCGCATATAGCAGCCGGTTTAAGAAATAAAAGATGAATATATTTCGTATTGCGAACCGTGTGGGACAGTACTGGACCAGGTACTTACCTCCCGTGTGGGACAGTACTGGACCAGGTACTTACCTCCCGTGTGGGACAGTACTGGACCAGGTACTTACCTCCCGTGTGGGACAGTACTGGACCAGGTACTTACCTCCCGTGTGGGACAGTACTGGACCAGGTACTTACCTCCCGTGTGGGACAGTACTGGACCAGGTACTTACCTCCCGTGTGGGACAGTACTGGACCAGGTACTTACCTCCCGTGTGGGACAGTACTGGACCAGGTACTTACCTCCCGTGTGGGACAGTACTGGACCAGGTACTTACCTCCCGTGTGGGACAGTACTGGACCAGGTACTTACCTCCCGTGTGGGACAGTACTGGTACTTACCTCCCGTGTGGGACAGTACTGGACCAGATACTTACCTCCCGTGTGGGACAGTACTGGGACAGTACTGGACCAGGTACTTACCTCCCGTGTGGGACAGTACTGGACCAGATACTTACCTCCCGTGTGGGACAGTACTGGACCAGGTACTTACCTCCCGTGTGGGACCAGGTACTTACCTCCCGTGTGGTACTTACGTGTGGGACAGTACTGGACCAGGTACTTACCTCCCGTGTGGGACCAGTACTTACTGGACAGTACTGGACCAGGTACTTACCTCCCGTGTGGGACAGGGACCAGGTACTTACCTCCCGTGTGGGACAGTACTGGACAGGTACTTACCTCCCGTGTGGGACAGTACTGGACCAGGTACTTACCCTCCCGTGTGGGACAGTACTGGACCAGGTACTTACCTCCCGTGTGGGACAGTACTGGACCAGGTACTTACCTCCCGTGTGGGACAGTACTGGACCAGGTACTTACCTCCCGTGTGGGACAGTACTGGACCAGGTACTTACCTCCCGTGTGGGACAGTACTGGACCAGGTACTTACCTCCCGTGTGGGACAGTACTGGACCAGGTACTTACCTCCCGTGTGGGACAGTACTGGACCAGGTACTTACCTCCCGTGTGGGACAGTACTGGACCAGGTACTTACCTCCCGTGTGGGACAGTACTGGACAGGTACTTACCTCCCGTGTGGGACAGTACTGGACCAGGTACTTACCTCCCGTGTGGGACAGTACTGGACCAGGTACTTACCTCCCGTGTGGGACAGTACTGGACCAGGTACTTACCTCCCGTGTGGGACAGTACTGGACCAGGTACTTACCTCCCGTGTGGGGTACTGGACAAGGTACTTACCTCCCGTGTGGGACAGTACTGGACCACGTACTTACCTCCCGTGTGGGACAGTACTGGACCACGTACTTACCTCCCGTGTGGGACAGTACTGGACCAGGTACTTACCCCCCGTGTGGGACAGTACTGGACCAGGTACTTACCTCCCGTGTGGGACAGTACTGGACCAGGTACTTACCTCCCGTGTGGGACAGTACTGGACCAGGTACTTACCCCCCGTGTGGGACAGTACTGGACCAGGTACTTATCTCCCGTGTGGGACAGTACTGGACCAGGTACTTATCTCCCGTGTGGGACAGTACTGGACCAGGTACTTACCCCCGTGTGGGACAGTACTGGACCAGGTACTTACCTCCCGTGTGGGACAGTACTGGACCAGGTACTTATCTCCCGTGTGGGACAGTACTGGACCAGGTACTTATCTCCCGTGTGGGACAGTACTGGACCAGGTACTTACCTCCCGTGTGGGACAGTACTGGACCAGGTACTTACCCCCCGTGTGGGACAGTACTGGACCAGGTACTTACCTCCCGTGTGGGACAGTACTGGACCAGGTACTTACCTCCCGTGTGGGACAGTACTGGACCAGGTACTTATCTCCCGTGTGGGACAGTACTGGACCAGGTACTTATCTCCCGTGTGGGACAGTACTGGACCAGGTACTTATCACCCGTGTGGGACAGTACTGGACCAGGTACTTACCCCCGTGTGGGACAGTACTGGACCAGGTACTTATCTCCCGTGTGGGACAGTACTGGACCAGGTACTTATCTCCCGTGTGGGACAGTACTGGACCAGGTACTTACCCCCGTGTGGGACAGTACTGGACCAGGTACTGACCCCCCGTGTGGGACAGTACTGGACCAGGTACTTACCCCCTATCCCAGCACTTTCCCACATCAAGCAACCGCTCCACAGCTCCCCACATCAAGCAACCGCTCCACAGCTCCCCACATCAAGCAACCGCTCCACAGCTCCCCACATCAAGCAACCGCTCCACAGCTCCCCACATCCCTTCCCAGAGCTCAAGAACCTCTACTAAAACCCTTAGACAGAACAATCTTCTGTTGAACCCCTTCCCGTCTCGCTTAAGGAATAAACTTCAATCCCTACCACCTTCTTCCCCCCCACACAACCTTCATCGCCCTTTTTTTTTGCCCCATCACACAACCCCCACCAACCCCTCCCTGTTCCTGCTGTCCCGATGTGCGTGGTGGCTGAGGTCCGTGAGAAATAAATCGTGTTTATGGAGGCGGGAACTCACGTGGTCCGACAGTAATCATAATTCCAATATGCCGCGCCACTGCTAAATTCTCACTGGCAACTGCACCCTCCTTCCCTCGTGTGTGTGTGTGTGTGTGTGTGTGTGTGTGTGTGTGTGTGTGTGTGTGTGTGTGTGTGTACGTGTGTACGTGTGTGTACTCTCACCGATTTGCCTTTTCCGGGATCGAAATTCGACTCTCAGCCTCGCCTCCTAGACTAGTTTGATAAGCATCAGTGATTTCCGTCTTCTTGAGTCTTGTATTATTCATCCTTGACGTTTTGTTTTGTGTTTGCCTCCACCCATTCCTCATTCAAGTTATTCTGCTTCTCAACCACCCGGGGAATTAAATATTACTTCTTTAAATCGCTATGGTTAATCTGTGTCTTCAGTTTTCATTTGTGGCCCCGTAATACTGGCACTCCTCATTCAGTCTGCTTCTAGTTGTTTTATCAATTCCTCCCATGATTTTGCATGTCGTAGTCATGTCTCCGCTTGTCTTTCTCTCCGCCTGGGTCGTCAGGTTCAGTGACTTCTATCTTGGCTCACAGAGTATTTCCCTCAATTCTGGAACTGGTTTGTCTACAAGCCTGTAGACCTTCTCAAATTGCAGCATGTGCCTGACCAGTCGTGGGCTCCATGCCGCCAAGAAACAAAAGTTCGGTTTGTTTGGCAAAACCTATCATTGCTGAATAATCCAAGCCGGAAAGTTTGACTGTAAAGCACGACGGACTATCGGCACAACACGAACGGACGCTGTTAACTGGATATGGTACAAAAACACCGTAGATTTCTTTCATAATTAATTTACCTTAATTTATTTGCATTTTAATTCGCCCGAGTTACATAAAGATTCTGATCTTACAATACAGGGTCGAAAATAGGTGAATCCAATCATAAGCAGTGGAGTTGTAACCACATATTGAAGCAGATGGAGAGGTATATCTAACCAATTTGATTATGATTCAAGAAGTTTCTTATTGGTTTGTGCACACCCGAAATTTTTACGATCACCGCTGGGCCTACAACAGGCACTGTAGAAGCAAATTAAATACAAAATTGTAAATTGGAGAAACATATGGCATAGGTTAATAGTTACCTTAATAAAATGAATACAGCCAGAATTACCTCGTCACGAACTAGTGTTTATGGTCGTAGCGAACAACCTCAAAGGAAGAACACGCTAGTTTATGCACCATTAGTTTTAGCGAGTCCAATAGCTATCAGAAGTCGTGTTGCGCAGTAACTATTGAAATAAAGACACAAGCGTTTTTGCGCCACGCAAATTGGCAAAATAGTGGTCGTAAAGATAAAGTATTTGTTTTCTTATCATCAGGGGTTATTAAACCCACACCAAAACAAGGAGAGATTTGCACGGCGCCAGCCGCGAGCCACCACGTTTTGAGTCCTAGTGTAACAAAGACAGTTTCTCCAGTACCCTCACTACCTCCAGCACCCTCACTACCTCCAGCACCCTCACTACCTCCAGTACCCTCACTACCTCCAGTACCCTCACTACCTCCAGCACCCTCACTACCTCCAGCACCCTCACTACCTCCAGTACCCTCACTACCTCCAGTACCCTCACTACCTCCAGTACCCTCACAACTTCCACCACTTTGTGCCTCCAGCACCCTCACTACCCTCACTACCTCCAGTACCCTACCTCCAGCACCCTCACTACTTCCACCACTCTGTGCCTCCAGCACGCTCACTACCTGCAGTACCCTCAGCGCCTCCAGCACCTTCATTGCCTCCAGCACCCTCACAATCGAAAGCAACCTCACTACCTCCAGCATCCTCATTGCCTCCAGCACCCTCACTACCTCCAGCACCATCAGTGCCTCCAGCACCTTCATTGCCTCCAGCACACTCACTACCTTCAGCAACCTCACTACCTCCAGCACCCGTTATTACTTCCAGCACCCTCACCACCCCCAGCACCCTCACCACCTCCAGCACCCTCGCTACCTCTCAGCACCCCCACCTTCAACACCACCACCCTCACCACCTCCATAACCCCCATCACCACAAGCACCCCACTTCCAGCATCCCTACCACCTCAAAAACCCCACCTCAAACACCCCACAACCTCAGGCACCCCACCACCTCAAGCACCCCACCACCTCAAGCACCCCACCTCCTCAAGCATACAACCTCCCAAGCACCCAACCACCTCAAGCACCCAACCACCTCAAGCACCCAACCACCTCACGCACCCCACCACCTCACGCACCCCACCACCTCACGCACCCCACCACCTCAAGCACCCAATCTCCTCAAGCACCCAATCTCCTCAAGCACCCAATCTCCTCAAGCACCCAACCACCTTAAGCACCCCACCACCTCAAGCACCCCACCACCTCAAGCACCCCACCACCTAAAGCACCCCACCACCTAAAGCACCCCACCACCTCAAGCACCCCACCACCTCAAGCACCCCACCACATCAAGCACCCCAACACCTCAAGCACCCCAACACCTCAAGCACTCCAACGCCTCAAGCACCCCAACACCTCAAGCACCCCACCACCTCACGCACCCCACCACCTCAAGCACCCCACCACCTCAAGCACCCCACCACGTCAAGCTCCCCACCAACTCAAGCTCCCCACCACCTCAAGCTCCCCACCAACTCAAGCACACCACCACCTCAAGCACACCACCAACTCAAGCACCCCACCACCTCAAGCACCTCACCTCAAGCACCCCAACACCTCAAGCACCCCAACACCTCAAGCACCCCAAACACCTCAAGCACCCCTCCACCTCAAGCACCCCAACACCTCAAGCACCCCAACACCTCAAGCACCCCAAACACCTCAAGCACCCCAAACACCTCAAGCACCCCACCACCTCAAGCACCCCACCACCTCAAGCACCCCAACACCTCAAGCACCCCAACACCTCAAGCACCCCAAACACCTCAAGCACACCACCTAAAGCACCCCAACAGGAAGAAGGAAGATGAGGAGAGTTAATAGAGAAGAAGTGAAGGTAGGAAATCGATTCTCTGTTCTCCAAGACGAGTTTAATTCAGTGGTTAGTGAGGTTGAAGGTACCACTGATTCCCCTGCTAATCAAGGTAAGAATATTTTAATAGTAGGCGATTCTCAGGTAAGATATATGGACCATGCATTTTGTAACAGAGACAGAAAGGTCAGGCAGAGAGTGTGTCTTCCTGGAGCTGGTGTTGGTGACATAGTCAGCAGGTTGGATAATATTATGGCAGGTAATGGGAACAAGCCCATTATCTGTCTTAGTGCTGGGGGTAGTGACATTGGGAATGGCAGGAGAGAGGAGCTGCTTGATAAGTACAGGTCAGCCATAAAGTAATTAGGTCTAAGGGAGGGATCCCAGTCATATGTAGCATCTTGCCTAGAAAGGGAGTGGGCAATGAATGGATGTCTAGGGCAATTGGTATAAATTGCTGGCTAGACAGGTACTGCAAGGAACTTGCAATCCCATTCATTGACAACTGGGACCTATTCTTTGGCAAACGTGATATGTATGCAAGGGATGGGGTTCATCTCTCTGGGGATGGAGTGGTTGCATTAGCCAATTCAATTGAGAGGGTAATTGATGACTTGTCTATGAATTTAAACTGATAGATTATAGAGGTATGGGTGTTTGTGGGAAACAATCAGGCTGCAGCATTAGGGTTAAAAACAGCAGTTATTACCGGGATACCTCAGGGATATATTTAAAAGACAATATTCAAAATAAAGTTGCTAGTAATGGCAAATCAATTGATCAACAAACAAAGAGGGATAGTAGAGGGGAACGAGTAACTAGCTCCCTTATGGTTTACTATACAAATAGTAGGAGTCTAGGAAATAAGAGAGATGAGCTAAGATTACTTGCAAGTGTAGGTAATATAGATATTATTGGCATAACAGAGACTTGGTTCAACCTGAAAGATAGAAAAATGCCTTCTGAATGCAACATACAGGGTTATAAACTATTCCACACTGATAGGGTCAGCAGGAAAGGTGGTGGTGTGGCGATGCATGTCAGAGAAAATTTAAATTGTTGTCTTAGACATGATATAAGATTAAAATAATCGAGCACAGAATCTGTTTGGCTACAGTTTCTCGAGGGACATGACAAATTAATTTTGGGTGTGATTTATAGGCCCCCAAACCTTGATAGGGAGGACAGTAAGCTGTTATGGGACGAAATTCATAAGGCATCTAGAGAGGAAAATGTTGTGATAATGAGAGATTTTAACTTTAGACAAATTGACTGGAAAAATATGACAGGAAATCTTGATTCTAGTGACTTTCTTGATACAATTCAGGATTGCTTTTTAGAACAGGTTGTGACAGAACTAACTAGAGGAAACAATCTGCTTGACTTGGTTCTTGCCAACAAAGATTCACTAATTAATAATCTTGAGGTTAATGATGAGCTTGGGGAAAGTGATCACAAATCACTTAGTTTCAATATATCATGGAATTACCCAGATAACTGCAATCAAATCTCTGTCCCAGATTTTCGCTTGGCCGACTTCATGGGACTGAAAAATTACCTGGGTGGGCTAAATTGGGATGTCCTGACTATGGGTCAGGTAGGTGATCTTGGTAGCCAATATGACGTTTTTCAGAGCATAGTTCTAGCTGACCAGACAACTTTTGTTCCGAGTAGGGAAATTAGATCTAACAAAAATGATCCCAAATGGATGAACAATAGATTAAAACATCTCATTGGTCAAAAGAGAGGCATATATAGGCGTATAAAAAGAGGGGATGGGCAGTTAAGAAATCAATATATTCATTTAAAGAGAGAAATAAAGAAAGGAATAAGAAAAGCAAAAAGGAATTATGAGGCTAAGGTCGCAAGGGATTCAAAGACTAACCCAAAAGGGTTCTTTCAGGTATACAGAAGTAAGATTAGGGACAAGATTGGCCCACTTAAGAGTAACTCTGGTCAGATCACTGACAGTGATAAGGATATGTGTGAAATTCTAAATACCTACTTCCTCTCAGTTTTCACCCAGGAAAATACTAGTGATATTCCTGAAATAATAGATTATGTAGAACAGGACGATAAACTATGTACGATTGCGGTAACTAGTGACATGGTCCTCAGAAAAATAGAGAAACTAAAACCTAACAAATCCCCAGGTCCTGATTAACTGTTTGCAAGGGTGTTAAAGGAATGTAAAGAGGAACTTAGCATACATTTGGCTAATCTTTTTAACATATCACTACAAACTGGCATAGTGCCTGATAAGTGGAAAATGGCAAATGTAATACCTATTTACAAGGCAGGTGACAGGTCCTTGGCTTCGAACTATAGACCAATAAGCCTTATCTCCATAGTGGGAAAATTTATGGAATCAATAATTGCCGAAGCAATTCGTAGCCATCTTGACAGGCACAGATTGATTAATGAATCTCAACACGGTTTTGCAAAGGGGCGTTCCTGTCTTACGAATTTACTAACTTTTTTCACTAAGGTGTATGAGGAGGTACATCATGGTAATGAATATGATATTGTGTATATGGATTTCAGTAAGGCTTTCGATAGAGTTCCACACCAGAGGCTATTGAGGAAACTTAAGGCACACGGAACAGGAGGAGAATTTTTTTCCTGGGTAGAGGCATGGCTGACAAATAGACAGCAGAGAGTTTGCATAAATGGGGAGAAATCAGAATGGGGGCACGTCACAAGCCGTGTTCCTCAGGGGTCTGTGTTGGGACCGTTGTTGTTCACAATTTACATAAACGACAGTAGATGAGGGAATAAATAGCGACAATAGCAAATTTGCTGATGACACCGAAATAGGCCGTCCAATTCATTGTAATGAGGACACTAGAGCACTCCAGGATGATTTGAATAGACTGATGCAATGGTCGAAGAAGTGGCAAATGCAGTTTAATATTGACAAATGCAAAGTTCTAAATGTTGGACAGGTAAATAACCATGCCACATATAAACTAAATAATGTAGATCTTAATACTGTTGATTGCGAAAAGGATTTAGGAGTTCTGGTTAGCAGTAATCTAGAACCAAGACAACAGTGCATTAGTGTTCGCAATAAAGCTGACAGAATTCTTGGCTTCATATCTAGAAGTATAAATAATAGAAGTCCTCAGGTTGTTCTTCAACTCTATATATCCTTGGT
>NC_091305.1:24834361-24839361 GCF_038502225.1 Cherax quadricarinatus
TCCTTCAACCTGTGTAGGCGAAACGTTTCAAAAAGCAAAATATACCTAACTGTTACACATGTCTTAATTCTCAACTTGTCGGTATTTTATACCATTTCCAACATAGCTGTGCCCTTTTTATTACGTAGCCGGGACCTGTATCCACTTTACTATGTAGCCGTGGAATCAGTATTTACCGTGTAGCTGGACTATCAGCATTTGCTATGTAGGAGAGAAGCAGTGCCCACTTTAATCTGTAGTCTGGTCATGATATCGACTTTACTGTACAAAGACTCGATTTTAAACGAATAATACTTGACAAACACCTTTCAAGTTCAAGCTGCTTCTAATACTGTGACAGGAAAACAACACTGTATGTGTTGTCTTCCTCTGACCAACTCCAAGGATTCCTACGAGCAACAAAATATGATGAGAAGTGGAAGCAGGTGAGAATGGGAAAAAAGAGAAAGGGAGAGCGGGAGAGAGAGAGCGGGAGAGAGAGAGCGGGAGAGAGAGAGCGGGAGAGAGAGAGCGGGAGAGAGAGAGCGGGAGAGAGAGAGCGGGAGAGAGAGAACGGGAGAGAGAACGGGAGAGAGAGAGAGAGAGAGAACGGGAGAGAACGGGGAGAGAGAGGCGAGGAGAGAGAAGCAGGGGGAGAGAGAGAGCGGAGAGAGAGAACAGGAGAGAGAGGGCAGGAGAGAGAGCAGAGAGAGAGAACAGAGAGAGAGGAGAGAGAGAACGGAGAGAAGGGAGAGAGGAGAGGGAGAGAGAGAGCAGAGAGAGAGAAGGGGGCAGGGGAGAGAGAGAACGGGAGAGAGAGAACGGGAGAGAGAGAACGGGAGAGAGAGAACGGGAGAGAGAGAACGGGAGAGAGAGAACGGGAGAGAGAGAACGGGAGAGAGAGAACGGGACAGAGAGAACGGGACAGAGACAGAGACAGAGACAGAGACAGAGAGAGGAGGGGGAAGGGGTGGACTTCGAAGTTAGAACGAAAGGAGGGAATGGTTAAAGAGGAAAAGAAATAGATGGAAAGGGAGGAAGAAGGGGTGTAGGAGAGTGAAGGAGGGATGAGACAGGAAGTGCATCATACAAGCGTCATCTCATCAAGGATGCCTCATCATCCAGATAGAGGGAGGCTGGCTCCACCTGTACCACCTGCCTCTCCTCTCAGCTCCATCACCTGCTATTTCCTTGTTCTCCTTCCATATCACTGTCTTTCTTTTCTGTACTCCATATTCTGTTATCTCTGTGTATTCTGTATCTCTTGCTCATGTATCTACGTGATTTCGTTTGTCCTCCACATTTCTCTCTCTTTAAAAACCTCTTATTGGAAATGCTTCTATTATAAATATTTTTTTGGCTTGCGCTATGTTAAATATTTAAGACATTTGTAATAAGGAACAGAATGAAATTGGAGCCAACTGTGCGCCAGAATATTTTTTACTGAATCAGCTTCATTTTTGTAATGATCACATAAGTTGAGAGAACCTCTTCCAAATTCCTGTTATTCGAAGAACGAATGATCGTCAGTGAAGTGATGTTAATGAGAAGGATACAGCCAGAGTAAAGGTCTTAATGGCAGCCCGTCTTGCAGTGTAATAGCTGTCTTGATGATACTGGCATCGTACATAATTGTAAGGTCGCCGCCATCTCTCCGGCATTGAAGGCTTTTCTGAAATGAAAGAGCTAACCAGGTTTGATCTATGAGGATGGGTCTGCTTGCAAGGTTCTCCACCCTTTCAAGAAGTCTGTGATGAGACAAGGGCAGGCAATCCAAGAAAGCGGTGCATACTCAAAGGGAAAGATAATTAATGCCTTGTACATAGTCACTCAGCCTTTGTAGTCGAGCTTGTACCAAGTCCGCCTTAACAATACTTCCAATATTTAACATTACTCTCGAAATCTTAATGACACGACGGTCTGGAGTTTTGAGACTCTCTGATCGCGGGTTCTATCCCCGCCCGTGGTATGGTTTGTTTCCAATATTTACCTCGTGATTCTCGATAGCCATGTTTCACCTCAACGTATCAGATCAGTCTCCTAGTCATAATACTCTTCCTTTTGTTCTCACAACAACGCCAGTATTAACAACTTCTGTGTTCTCTCAGAAGCAAACGCACTAGTTGCTCCAGGCGTATATAATTACTGGATGGTGATGGATGTAGTTAAGAGTAGTATGCATCCCCTTTCGTGTATTAGTAAACATTTGTAGCTCAATCATATACACATGCACGAGATTTTTGGCCCCTCTGTCTCTGGCTCTGTCTGTCTGTCTCTCTCTCTCTCTCTCTTTTACACAGGGTTTGACAAGGTTAAGGATCCCTAGCTTTATTGACAAGCTATTTACAGGTTAAGGATTCCTAACTTTACATCAGCTCATTTGAAAGCATTTTTATTATTATGAGACATACAAGTAGGGAACAGGATGAAGTTGGAGCCATCTGTGGGCCAGCATTTTCATGTGATCAACTGACTTTATCTCGTTGACATCATAATGCTGTACGAATGTGTTCCATACTCGAGTCATCCTGGGTATATATGATCTCAGATGGAGTGATGTTCTGGAGAAGGGTACAGCCAGAGTGAAGTAGCTGCTTTCTGCCCGTCTTGTGGCATAAAAGCTTGTTTCACACTGTCCTCGAAGTGGATCCAAGTGTGGTACTTTGACAATGTTGGCCTTGTACATAACAGTAAGGCCACCCACATCTCTCCTATGTTGAAGGCTCTGCTGAAATGACAGATCTATCCAGGATGGGTCCAGGCGAGAGATGAGACGTCTTGCTCTGTTCTCTACTCTGTCAAGCAGTTGCAGATGAGAGGGGGGGGGTAGGCAAACCAAGAAAGTGGAGCATACTCAAGGTGTGAGCGTACTTGTGCCTCATACAGAATCTTGCAACCCCTACTGTCAAGTAGATGCGAGATACGGCGAAGTGCTGTAAGGTTCCTGGCTGCCTTGTTTGCAAGATTTACAACATGGTTCTTCATGGTTAGTTTGGAGTCAAATTTCACCCCAAGGATATCAACTTCTTCTCCAGGTGCCAACACCCTTCCATTCATCCTTACTACTGCACCAGCATTACCATCATGGTGCCTAGAGACGATCATCATTTGCGTTTTCTCAGGTGCAAATGTTACTTGCCATCTATTTCCCCTAGCTGATATAGCTCTCAGCTGGTGATTGATGTAGCTTAGAGCAGCTGGCATTTCTTC
Source organism: Cherax quadricarinatus (assembly GCF_038502225.1). NCBI lineage: Eukaryota > Metazoa > Arthropoda > Malacostraca > Decapoda > Parastacidae > Cherax > Cherax quadricarinatus. Next base: position 24,837,551 of record NC_091305.1, read on the forward strand.
TCTTGGATAAGTGAATGTCAGTGTACAGTCGTCTGCATATGCATGTGATTTTGGGATGAGATGAAGAAGGTCGTTGAAGTAGACATTCCATAACAATGGTCCGAGCACGCTTCCTTGTGGAACACTTGCCCCAATAGGATCTCTTTCTCTCTCTCTCTCTCTCTCTCTCTCTCTCTCTCTCTCTCTCCTTTCATCAGCATCTCCATTTTTGGTCTGCAGGAGAGGGAGTAAGCAGGTCCCGCGAGCGTAATCTGATATGCACGTAGCCTTTGTCTCTGCTCCTCTCGACTCCAGCTTGACGAAGCAAACTTTTGTGTGTGTCCTCGGGCTTGTGCAAAGGTAAATATGGGCCCCTCTGTCTTGTTTAGTATATGAGGCAGAGAGAGAGAGAGAGAGGGAGCGAGGGAGCACAAGTTTCTTGAGGTCAGATTTGCCATCACAGCCTGGCTGATCAGGCGCTTGAAGTAGGTGAAGGTGAAGTAGAAAGAATAAATTTAAGATGAACAAAAAAGAGAAAATTTACAAAAAAGTTATAGAAGATTGTGTGAGGAGCATATTATCATTAGTAATAGTAGTAGTAGTGATAGTATTAGTAGTAGTAGTAGTAGTATTACGTATCCAGCAAACGTTGAGTGTCCAGCAAACGGTGCATGTCTAGAGAACATTGCGTGTCCAATAAGCATAACGTGTCCATCACGCGTATCGTGTCCTGCAAGCTTTTGCGTGCACAGCAAAAAGTCGCGTGTCCTTACCAAGTTGCGTGCCATAAGACGTTGCGTGTCCTAACCACGTTGCGTGTCCTAACCACGTTGCGTGTCCTAATACGTTGCCTCAGTCCAGAACCTACACAACGCCCTTTCAAAAAATTAATGTACTAGGAATTTTATTGTTTCTGTTGATTGAAACTTCGCGTGTCCTGGAAATGTTGCTTTTCTGGAAGGATCTACATGTCTTGTACACAAAATATCTGTAAACGCCGCGTGTCTTGTAAATATCGAATGACGTATAAAAACATCATTCATCCTCCCCCCCCCCCTCGTAAAATATTCGCGTGTTGGAAAATTTCGTGATTTGCAAAAGTCACGTGCCCCGGAAACGTTGCGTGTCCTGGAAACTCTGCATATCCTGAAAATTAGGCATGTCCTGCAAACTTTGGTCGTTCTGCTAGTTGTGCGTGTCCTGCGAACGTTGCGTGTCCGTCAAACGTGGCATACCTTGAAGATGTTGCGTGTCCTGCGAACGTTGCGTGTTCCGAAGACTTCAGCGTGTTTATATATCACCTTGGAAGGTAGCTGCTGGTGCAGCAGGGAGAATTTAAACCCTTCCTTCGTCCATTTGCATATCCTTAAATTTACTTTGCAACACTCAACCTGTCAATAAAATGTTCACAGTTGCCCTTGGCACACGTTTTAGATAAATATTTATGTTTAACGAGCACACACACACACACACACACACACACACACACACACACACACACACACACACACACACACACACACACACACACACACAAGAGGTTCGCTGAAGCACATGGGGATGGGAGAGAGTGGACCTAGTAGCGACCAGCGAAGAGGTGGGGCCAGGAGCTGTGATTCTACCCCTGCAACCACAGCTAGGCGAGTACATAGAAGGGAAGGAGTCACAAATCTGAAAGTAGAATGGCGTTATAATAAGTAAGGAGAGGCAGCCGAGTACACCTGAGGGACGCAGCCGGGTACACCTGATGAAGGGAGCCGGGTGCACCTGACGAAGGCAGCGGGGTACACCTGACGGAGGCAGCCGAGTACACCTGACGGAGGCAGCCGGGT
>NC_091305.1:24846861-24875088 GCF_038502225.1 Cherax quadricarinatus
TCTTCTACTGCCTCCAACCTGCCTCCTTTGCTGCAGCATTTATAACTTCCAAGCTTCACACCCATACATAAGAGTATTAGGTACTACTATACTTTCATACATTCCCTTCTTTGCCTCTATAGATAGGGTCATTTTTGCCTCCACATATACCTCAATGCACCACTCACCTTTTTTCATTTCATCAATTCTATGATTAACCTCATACCTTCATGAAATCCATCCGAAGAACACGTCAACTCCCAAATATCTGAAAACATTCACTTCTTCCATACTCCTCCTCCCCAGTTTGATATCCAATTTTTCTTTATCTAAATCATTTGATACTATCATCACCTTACTGTTTTCTATGTTCACTTTCAACTTTCTACCTTTACACACATTCCCAAGTTCGCCCACTAACCTTTGCAATTTTTGTTTAGAATCTCCCGTAAACACAGTATCATCAGCAAAAAGTAACTGTGTCAACTTTTATTTTGTATTTGATTCCCTATAATTTAATCCCACCCTTCTCCCCAACACCCTAGCATTTACTTCATTTACAACCCCTCCACTCTATCATATGCCTTTTCTAAATCCATAACTGCAATGAGAACTTCCTTACCTTTATCAAAATACTGTTCACATACATGCTTCAATGTAAACACTTGATCTACACATCCCCTACCCACTCTAAAGCCTCCTTGCTCATCTGGAATCCTACTTTCTGTCTTACCCCTAATTCTTTCAATAATAACCCTACCATACACTTTCCGGTATACTCAGTAAATTTATTCCCTTATAATTTTTACAATCTCTTTTCTCACCCTTCTCTTTTTATAAAGGAACTAGACATGCTCTCTGCCAATCCCTAGGTACCTTCCCCTCTTTCATGCATTTATTAAACAAAAATCCAACCACTCCAACACTATATCTCCCCCTGCTTTTATCATTTCTGTCATGATCCCCTCAATTCCAGCTGCTTTACCCCCTTTCATTCTACGTATTGCCTCACGCATCTCCCCCACACTCGCATCGTGCTCCTCTGCACTCCTAAAAGATGGTATACCTCCCTGGCTAGTGCATGAAATTACCGCCTCCCTTTCTTCGTCGACATTTAAAAGTTCCTCAAAATATTCCCGCGATCTACCCAATACCTCCCGCTCCCCATCTACTAACTCTCCTACTCTATTTTTAACCGACAAATCCATTCGTTCCCTAGACTGTCTTAACTTGTTTATCTTATTTTCATTAAAATTTCTTGCCAGTGCCTCTCCCACTCTTTCATCTGCTCTCCTTTTGCACTCTCTCACCACTCTCTTCACCTTTCTTTTACTCTCCATATACTCTGCTCTACTTATAACACTTCTTCTTTGTAAAAACCTCTCATAAGCTACCTTTTTCTCTTTTTTCACACACTTTACTTCATCATTCCACCAATCACTCATCTGTCTTCATGTACCCACCCTCCTATAACCATAAACGTCTGCCCCACATTCTAATAATGCATTTTTAAAACTATTCCAACCCTCTTCAACCCCCCCATCCCCCACTACTCATACTTGCACCAGCCCATCTTTCTGCCAATAGCTGCTTATATCTCACCCGAACTTCCTCCTCCCTTAGTTTATGCACTTTCACCTCTCTCTTACTTGCTGCTACCATTTTCCTCTTGTCCCATCTACCTCTTACTCTAACTGTAGCTACAACTAGATAATGATCCGATATATCAGTTGCCCCTCTATAAACATGTACATCCTGGAGCCTACCCATCAACTTTTTATCCACCAATACATAAGCTAACAAACTACTTTCATTACGTGCTATATCACACCTTGTATACTTATGCTCTTTTTCATAAAATATGTATTATTACCAAACCTCTTTCTACACATAGCTCAATTAAAGGCTCCCTATTTTCATTTACCCCTGGCACCCCAAATTTACCTACTACTACCTCCACAACATTTTTTACTCTAACAATGAGATCCCCAACCACAAGTACTCTCTCACTTGGTTCAAAACTTCCCACGCACTCAACATTTTCCAAAATCTCTGTCTCTCACTTCTACACTACTCTCTTCTCCGGGTGCATTGACGCTTACTATAACCCATTTTTCACATCCATCCCTTATTTTACTCCACATAATCCTTGAATTTATTCATTTATATTCCCTCTTTTCCTGCCATAACTTATCCTTCAACATTATAGCTACTCCTTCTTTAGCTCTAACTCTATTTGAAACCCCTGACCTAATCCCATTTTTCTCCCCACTGAAATTCTTCCAGCCCCTTCAGCTTTGTTTCACTTAAAGCCAGGACATCCAGCTTCTTCTCATTCATAACATCCATAATTATCTCTTTCTTATCATTCGCACAACATCCACGCACATTCAGACATCCCACTTTGACGGTTTTTTTCTTTTCTTTTTAGTAAGTTAACAGGGAAAAGGGGTTACTAGCTGATTGTTCCCGGCATTATAGTTGACTTTTACAACGCGCATGGCTTACGGAGGAAAGATTCTCATTCCACTTCCCCATGGATATGAAAGGGAAAGCAATATGAACAAGAACTATTTAGATAACAGCAAAGAAAACTCAGATGAGTGTGTATGCATAAACGTGTACATGTAAGTGTAGTGTTACATAAGTGTAAGTAGAAGTAGCAAGACGTACCTGAAATCTTGCATGTTTATGAGACAGAAAAAAGACACCAGCAATCCTACCATCATGTAAAACAATTACAGGCTTTCATTTTACACTCACTTGGCAAGACGGTAGTACCTCCCTGGGTGGTTGCTGTCTACCAACCTACTACTACTATATATGTATATATATATATATATATATATATATATATATATATATATATATATATATATATATATATATAAATATATATAATGTCGTGCCGAATATGTAAAACTGGTCAATTAGCAAGAACTCATTTAAAATTAAGTCCCTTCTAAAATTTTCTTTTACACGTATGAAGATATATTTTTTCATTAATGTTAATGTAAAAATTTTTAATTTTGCTCGAAAAGAATCTTAGAAAACTTACCTAACCTTATTATAACAAGAGCAATTTATTTTAGCCTAACCTAACAAAATATATTTTAGATTTGGTTACAATAATTTAATAATAAACAAACACAGTGAAATATATTTTTTTCGTTAGGTTCAGAATGATTTTAGCGAAATTATTGCATACACAAATTTTCACTTGTCCTATATGGCAAGATGAGCGTTGCTATTTAAGCCAAGATAGCAAGTTCTGCCTATTCGGCACGACATATATATATATATATATATATATATATATATATATATATATATATATATATATATATATATATATATATAAAATATCACCCCCTATATTTTATATATATTTTATTTAAAGACAAAATACATTGACAAAACATTCACAAAAAATACGATAGAAAGTAAAACAACATAGGTGACTCAGCGCTACATCTCGAATACTTCGTCCAGCTCCCCGGCGGTGGGCCGCGTGCCCAGAATGCTGCAGGCATTTCCTCTCTGGATTGCAACACTGAGTCGGCCGTCTCCCACCGTGGGAGGGTGACCCAAAAAAGAAACACTTTCACCATCATTCACACATAATCACTGTCTTTGCAGAGGCTCCCAGATACGACAGTTTATATGTCACTCCAAACAGCCAATATCTCGAACCTCTCCTTTAAAGTGCAGGCATTGTACTTCCCACCTCCAGGACTCAAGTCCGTCTAACCGGTTTCCCTGAATCCCTTCACAAAATATTACCTTGCTCACACTGCCCGGCTCCGGCTGGGTTACAAGTATCTTTCGCAGGTTAAATCAACACCACTAGATGTAGACCAAACGAAATGTTAACTTTGCCAGATGGACTATTGTCACACCCTGCTTCATTATGTACTGGAGTGCGATAAAATTAATGAATTTAGAGACTACTCACTCAGAAATGTTCAAGAAATAGCAAAGTATTTTATCCACAGTGGTATATTACAGACCATTCTGGAGAAATACCCTGTAAATACACACACACACACGTGGTAATGCTTTGTGTGTGTGTGTGTGTGTGTGTGTGTGTGTGTGTGTGTGTGTGTGTGTGTGTGTGTGTGTGTGTGCGTGCTTGTGTGTGTGTATATGTTTGTACACTCGTGTACATGTGTCTGTGCGTGTGCCCTCGTGAGGGTGTATGACCCACTTAATATTTGTATTTATAACTCATTACAATTGTGACCGGGTGTGGACGTGCCAGTGGCTCAATGCATTGTAATTTGTTCATGATTGTAATCATGTATAGGAGTGTCAGTGGTTCATTACGTTTGTAACTTGCCATGATTGTGACCAGATCTACCCGGAGTTCATTACCTTTGTAATTAGTTCAGCTATCATAACTTTGGGTCCAGTCCCTTGACCCATTATGTACCTCTGTAATCTTTTGACTACCGCCCACAGGATGGGTATGAGGTGCATAAAGATATTAAACTAAAAACTCTATTCACTCCTATCCAACACAGTTACACATACCTGCTGTATATCCAAGCCCCTTGCACACAAAACCTCTTTTACACCCCTCCCTCAGTTCTTTTCTTGGACGACCCCTACCCCTTCTCTCCACTACAGGTTTATACACACTCCAAGTCATCCTGTTTTGTTCCGTCCTCTCTAAATGATCAAACCACCTCAACAATCCCTCCTCAGCCCTCTGAATAATGCTTTTAATAAGTCCACACCACCTCCTAATTTCCACACTACGAATTCTCTGCACATTATTTACACCACACATTGCCCATGCACACATCTCCACTGCCTCCATCTTGTTGCAGTATTTACAACCCATACTTCACACTCATATAAGAGTGTTGGTACCGCTATACGCTTATACATTCCCTTCTTTGCCTCCATGGATACCGTTCGTTGTCTTCACAGATACCTCAATGCACCACCCACCCTTGTTTCATCAATTCTTTGGTTTACCTCGTCCTTCATAAACCCATCCCAAATATCTGAACACATTCACTTCTATACTCCCTCCCTCCAATGTGATATCTAATTTTTATTTACCTAACTCATTTGATACTCTCATCACCTTACTCTTATCTATATTCTCTTTCAACTTTCTTCCTTGATACACCCTCCCAAACTCATCCACCAACCTTTGCAATTTCTCTTTAAAATATCCCAAAGGGACAGTATCATGAGCAAAAAGTAGCTGTGTCAACTCCCATTTTGTATTTGATTCTCCATAATTTAATCCCACCCCTCTCCCCAACACCCTAGCATTTACTACTTTTACAACCCCTTCTAAAATTATGTTAAACAACCATGGTGACATTACACTGGGAAGTAATCTCCCTCTCTCCTTCACACCCTAATCTGAGCCTCACTATACTCATAAAAACTCTTTACAGCATTTAGTACCTTACTACCTATTGCATACACTTGCAACATCTGCCACATTGGTCCCCTATCCACTCTATCATTTGCTTTTTCTAAGTCCATAAATGCAACGAAAACTTCCTTACATTTATCTAAACATTGTTCACTTATATAATTCAATGTAAACACTTGATCTACACATTCCCTGCCTATTCTAAAGTCTTTGTTCATCTGCAGTCCTGATCTCTGTCTTACCTCTAATCTTTCAATAATAACCCCACCATGCACTTTACCTGGTATACTCAGTAAACTTATTACCCTTTCATTTTTACATTCTCTTTTGTCCCCCTTCCCTTTATATGCACGCTCTCCGCCAATCTCTAATGTTTCTTTAATTCATGTTGGGTTATTCAGCGTAAGACTTTGTGGAGGCTTGATCCTCCGTTTGCTGGGCGCGAGACAGACAGGGAGGTATAACATCTAGGAGTGATGAGGAGCCGGATGTGAGTGTGTGGGACGTGCATGAGGCATTGAGGAGAATGAAAGGTAGAAACCAGCTAGAACGGATGGGATCATGGCAGATATGTTAAAGCAGTTGGGGATATAGTTTTGGAGTGGTCGGTACTTTTGTTCAATATATGTATGTAAGAGGGGGAGGTACCGCTTGTGAGTGCAGGAGTACAACCTCTGCTTCCAGCGTCACATACAAGCGACAGGGTAGCACCACTGCTGAGTGCAGGAGTACAACCTCTGCTTCCAGCGTCACTTGCAAGTGCGAGGGAAGCACCACTGCTGAACATAAGGAGGCGATTATCAACTTTTATAATCCCGTGTTGTTGTTATTTTTGTTGCAAAAGTTTTCATTGTTAGCTCAAGCTGGAGCGTACAAAATTGTTCCTCCACTGAGGCAGCAGCCTCAGCATCCCCGCAGCAGCCTCAGCAGTCTCCGTAGCCGCAGCAGCCCAGAAATGAAATTGCCAAGTTGGGCCAGAGTGTCTCGAAATATTTGGCTGCCAGTTGCCCTGCTATTGTCCGAGAGAATGTTTGAGATAACTTGTAGGATTTCTTCCTTGATCGGTGTGTGTGTGTGTGTGTGTGTGTGTGTGTGTGTGTGTGTGTGTGTATTCATCTATTTGTACTCACCTATTTATGGTTGCAGGGTCGAGTGAAAGCTCCTGGCCCCGCCTCTTCACTGGGTCACTCACTCCCTGCTCTGTGAGCTTTATCATACATCTTCTTGAAGCTATGTATGGTTCCTGCCTCCACTACATCACTCTCCAGACTATTCCACTACCTGACAACTCTGTGACTGAAGAAATACTTCTTAACATCTCTGTCACACATCTGAGTCTTCATCTTGTGTGTGGGTGTGTCTCGTGTGTGTGTGTGTGTGTGTGTGTGTGTGTGTGTGTGTGTGTGTGTGTGTGTGTGTGTATTTTGGGTTGTTGGGAGGATGTGATTAGAAGTGGGTTGATGTGGGAGGGGAGGGGAGGGGAGGGTGGGGAGAAGTGGGTTGTCGGGAGCGTGGGGAGAGGTGGGTGTATAGGAGTAGCTGCCGTGTTGAAGGTTGGTGATTGTGGTGGTGGGTGCTGGATGGTGGGGGAGGGTTTAGAAGGGTGGTGGATGTAGGTAGGGCGTTGGGGAGGTATACTCATCCTACACACACACACACACACACACACACACACACACACACACACACACACACACACACACATGGAATGGAAGACATATAGAAGGCAAAGGACCAAGAAGAATAAGAGAGCAGTTGTAGAGCCAGAAATTAATTTGCACAGGTATGAAGGGAGGCCCACGACAATACGAAAATGACATAGCAACAATAGCCAAATCTGACCCAAAGCTGTTGTGCAGCTACATCAGGAGAAAACCAACAGTCAAGGACCAGGTAATCAGGCTGAGTAAGGAAGGAAGGGAGGTCACAAGAAACCACCGCAAGGTATGTGAGGAGCTCAACATAAGATTCAAAGAAATGTTCACAGAGGAGACAGAAGGGATTCCAGAGAGACGGAGAAGCGGGGTACACCAAGTGTTGGACACAATGCATACAAGCGAGGAAGAAGTGAAGAAGCTGTTAAGCGAACTAGATACCTCAAAGACGATGGGGCCGGATAACATCTCTCCATGGGTCCTGAGGAAGGGAGCAGATCTGGCATGTGTATCACTAACAGCAATATGCAACTCGTCTATCGAAACAGGGCGACTACCTAAGGTATGGTAAACAGCAAAAAAAAAAAAAAGAAGACAGACACGAAGCATTAAACTACAGACCAGTGTCACTAACATGTATAGTATGCAAGATTATGGAGAAGATTATCAGGAGAAAAGTGGAGGAGCACCTAGAAAGGAATGAGCTTATCAACGACAGCCAGCAGGATTTCAGGGACGGGAAGTCCTGTGTTACAGACCTACTGGAGTTCTATGACAGAATGACAGAGAGATGGGTGGGTAGATTACATTTTCTTTGAGTGTAAGAAGGCTTTTGACACAGTTCCACACAAGATATTAGTGCAAAAACTGGAAGACCAGGCAGGGATAACAGGGAAGGCATTACAATGGATCAGGGAATACCTATCAGGAAGACAACAGCGAAGCATGGTAGATGTTGAGGTGTCAGAGTAGGCGCCTGTAACGAGCAGGGGTTCCACAGGGGTCAGTCCTATGACCGGTGCTGTTTCTGGTATTTGTGAACATGACTGAAGGAATAGACTCCGAAGTGTCCCTGTTTGCAGATGATGTGAAGTTGATGAGAAGAATTCAGCCGGACGAAGACCAGGCAGAACTACAAAGGAATCTGGACAGGCTGCAGGCCTGTTCCAGCAACTGGCTTCAGGAGTTCAACCCCACCAAGTGCAAAGTCATGAAGATTGGGAAAGGGCAAAGAAGACTACAGACGAAGTAGCCTAAGGGACCAAAGACTACAAACCTCACTCAAGGAAAATCTTGGGGTGTGTAACACCGGGCACATCTCCTGAGGTGCACACCAACCAAATAACTGCTGCAGCATACGGGTGCCCGGCAAACCTAAGAACTGTATTCCGACATCTTAATAAGGACTCGTTCAGGATCCTGTACACTGTGTACGTTAGGCCCATGTTGGAGTATGCAGTACCAGTCTGAAACCCACACCTAGCCAAGCACGTAAAGAAACTAGAGAAAGTGCAAAGGTATGCAACAAGACTAGTCCCGGAGCTAAGGGGTGTGTCCTACGAGGAGAGGTTAAGGGAAATCGACCTGACGACACTGTAAGATGGGAGAGATAGGGATGATATGATAACGACTTATAAAATACTGAGAGGAATCGACACGGTGGACAGAGACAGGATGTTCCAGAGATGGGACACAGCAACAAGGGGTCACAGTTGAAAGTTGAAGACTCAGATGAATCAAAGGGATGTTAGGAAGTATTTCTTCAGTCACAGGGTTGTCAAGAAATGGAATAGTCTGGGAAGTGATGTAGTGGAGGCAGGATCCATACATAGCTTTAAGAAGATATGATAAAGCGACCAGTGAAGAGGCGGGGCAAGGAGCTGTGGCTCGGCCCCTGCAACCACAACTAGGTGAGTACACACACACACACACACACACACACACACACACACACACACACACACACACACACACACACACACACACACACACACACACACACACACACAATATCCTCCACTGCAGTGGTTATTAATGCTGTGATGATATAATGTCTCCTCGCCCCGTTTATGTTTCCCGTTTATGTTTCCTTTCTTATCTTTTCCCTTCTTTGTTACTCCCTTCAACCCCATCTGTCTGTCTCTGTCTCTCTCTCTGTCTGTCTCTGTCTCTCTCTTCCTCCTCTCCGCTAGTATACTTCTTTCCCCTTTCCTCAGTATCCACTATTCTACCCTTCTTCCCCTCCCAGTGCTCCCCTCTACCCTGCTCCTTTTCCCCATTATACTCTACCCCTCTTCCCCCTCCCACAGTATTCTCCTTCATCTCTCTCCCCCTCCGCAAGTACTCTCCTCCCACTGTACTCCACTCCTCTTCCCCTCCCCAGTACTCCCTTCCTCTTCTCCCCAGTACTCCCTCTCCCCCCTCAGTACTCCCTCTCCTCTCCCCTCCCCAGTACTCCCCTCACCGGTACTCCCCTCCCCAGTACTCCCCTTTCCAGTACTCCTCTCACATAGTACTCCCCTCCCCTGTATCCCCTTACCCAGTACTTCTCTCCCCTGTACTCCCGTCCTCTCCCCTACCCCGGTACTCCCCTCCTATCCCTTTCCCCAGTACTCCTTCTCTCCCCCTACCCTCATACTACCCATCTCTCCCCGTTACCCCAGTATTCTCCTCCTCTCTCCTACCCCAGTTCTCCCCTTATCTCCCCCTCCCCAGTACTCCTCTCCTCTCCCCCTCTGAGACCCCTCCCCCATTACTGCCCCTCCCCCAGTACTCTCCCTTCCCCTGAGACTCATAACAATCAGACGCCTTTATTTGTCGCTCAAGTTTTGTAATCCCGTTAATGGCGCTGAAGTAGTGACTTGCGGGCGTTTATGCAGTTCTTGTTGTGCGTACCCACCTTTTTGTGGTTACAGGGGGGTTCGAATCACCGCCCCCCGCCCCTTGACCTTACCTCTTATCTTCTCCCCTTCATAGGTTCAATTCTGGACTTGTAGGCCCTGTCATACCCAGTCTTAAAGCTATGTACGGAGCCTACTTCGTGACCACCCTCAGGCGAATTCAACACTTCCTGGCATACCCCTAACTTAACTGTTTCTTGTCTTGCAACTGTGATCTCTTGGACCTCTTTCCCGCCTCTTGATTCTATTCCTGTCCACCTTATCAAGTTCTCTCGAGTATTTTGTACGTGAATCTTCTATCCTCAGATAGCACCACCGATATTTTCGCCTCGACACTCTCTTTCCCCTCCCCACACCACTGACACAGCCTATAACTTACAATATTTTACAGATATAATGTGGTGCTAATGATATTCTACACTGTATAACACCTGGGGTAGGCCGAAAGGTTTCGTCTGTACAACCGACTTCTTCAGTCGCTTACAGTCTCCTGTATCTGAGGTCGGTGGTTCTGGCGAGAGACTGCGCCAGTGACGGACTTAAGTTTTGCGGACAACTGCAATATATAGATTTAATACTGTTTTAACTATGTTGCTAGAGTTAATTAGTCAGGATATCATCTGATTAATATAGATTGTAGCTAATTGGTTAGTCAGCTGACAGTTGTTAAGATAGCTAAAGATTAGTAATGAAAGCAGCAAAATTAATTTAAATAACTTATATTGGGATTCTTTCTTCTTTTCTCTTCTTTTTCCTCTTCCCTCTTCTTTTCCCTCTTCTTCCTCTTCTTTTCTCTCTTCTCATCTTCCCCTTCTCCTTACTATTATTATATCTATGGGGAAGCGGTAAATCAATAGAAATCATATACCTTTGGGAATGGGAGGCAATTAGGTTTATTCCAAGGAGGGAGAGCACAGCATCAATTCCTTTAACAACAGCCTAGTAGGGGACTACTGTTTCCGCCAAGTGGCTGATCAGCCAGGCTGTGATGGCTGTAGGGGCCAGCGGGCTGCCAACAGCAACAGCCTGGTTGAACATTCAACCAAGAAACAAGCCTAGCGTCAGGGGTGGGGTTACCTGGGTTAAGAAAAGCTCTTGAAACCGTTCACAGGTATATAAAAGGCACTCTCACACAGTCACTTGTCACGTCTTTGTGTAGACAGATGTGGCCGGGTATGACAAGGTGTAGCCAGGTGTGGCTGGTATGATAAGGTGTGGTAAGGTGTAGACATGTGGCCAGGTGTAGACAGGTGTTGCCAGATTTGACAATGTGTAGGCAGGTGTGGCAAGGTCAGAGTCAAAGGTGAAGTCACTAATTAATTCATTCTTTTGCAGGTATGTGTCAATGTCAGCCCCATGGTAACGCTATCCCCATGGTAACGTCAGCCCCATGGTAACGTCAGCCCCATGGTAACGTCAGCCCCATGGTAACGTCAGCCCCATGGTAACGTCAGCCCCATGGTAACGTCAGCCCCATGGTAGCGCCAGCTTCAGGGTAACGTAAACTTCAGGGTAAAGTCAGCTTCAGGGTAACGTCTGCCTTAAATTAACGTCAACTTCAGGGTAACGTCTGCCTCACATTGACGTTAGCCTCAGGGTAACGTCTGCCTCACATTAACGTCTGCCTCACATTGACGTTAGCCTCAGGGTAACGTCTGCCTCACATTACCGTTAGCCTCAGGGCAACGTCTGCCTCACATTAACGTTAGCCTCAGGGTAACGTCTGCCTCACATTGACGTTAGCCTCAGGGTAACGTCTGCCTCACATTGACGTTAGCCTCAGGGTAACGTCTGCCTTACATTAACGTCTGCCTCACATTAACGTTAGCCTCAGGGTAACGTCTGCCTCACATTAACGTCTGCCTCACATTAACGTTACCCTCAGGGTAACGTCTGCCTCACATTAAGTTAACGTCTGCCTCACATTACCGTTAGCCTCAGGGTAACGTCTGCCTCACATTAACGTTAGCCTAAGGGTAACGTCTGCCTTACATTAACGTCAGCTTCAGGGTAACGTCTACCTCACATTAACGTTAGCCTCAGGGTAACGTCTGCCTCACATTAGCGTCAGCTTCAGGGTAACGTCTACCTCACATTAACGTTAGCCTCAGGGTAACGTCTGCCTCACATTAACGTCAGCTTCAGGGTAACGTCTGCCTCACATTAACGTCAGCTTCAGGGTAACGTCTGCCTCACATTAACGTCAGCTTCAGGGTAACGTCTGCCTCACATTAACGTCAGGTTCAGGGTAACGTCTGCCTCACATTAACGTCAGGTTCAGGGTAACGTCTGCCTTACATTAACGTCAGCTGCAGGGTAACATCTGTCTCACATAAACGTCAGCTTCAGGGTAATGTCTGCCTCACATTAACGTCAGCTTCAGGGTAACGCCTGCCTCGCATTAACGTCAGCTTAAGGGTAACGCCTGCCTCACATTAACGTCAGCTTCAGGGTAACGCCTGCCTCAAATTAACGTCAGCTTCAGGGTAATGTCTGCCTCACATTAACGTCAGCTTCAGGGTAACGTCTGCCTCACATTAACGTAAGCTTCAGGGTAACGTCTGCCTCAAATTAACGTCAGCTTCAGGGTAATGTCTGCTTCACATTAACGTCAGCTTTATGGTAACGTCTGCCTCACATTAGCGTCAGCTTCAGGGTAACGTCTGCCTCACATTAACGTCAGCTTCAGGGTAACGTCTGCTTCACATTAACGTCAGCTTCAGGGTAACGTCTGCCTCAAATTAACGTGAGCTTCAGGGTAACGTCTGCTTCACATTAACGTCAGCTTCAGGGTAACGTCTGTCTCACATTAACGTCAGCTTCAGGGTAACGTCTGCCTCACATTAACGTCAGCTTCAGGGTAACGTCTGCCTCACATTAACGCCAGTTTCAGGGTAACGTCTACCTCACATTAACGTTAGCCTCAGGGTAACGTCTGCCTTACATTAACGTCAGCTGCAGGGTAACGTCTGCCTCACATTAACGTCAGCTTCAGGGTAACGTCTACCTCACATTAACGTTAGCCTCAGGGTAACGTCTGCCTCACATTAACGTCAACTTCAGGGTAACGTCTGCCTCACATTAACGTCAGCTTCAGGGTAACGCCTGCCTCACATTAACGTCAACTTCAGGGTAACGTCTGCCTTACATTAACGTCAGCTGCAGGGTAACGTCTGCCTCACATTAACGTCAGCTTAAGGGTAACGCCTGCCTCACATTAACGTCAGCTTCAGGGTAACGCCTGCCTCACATTAACGTCAGCTTCAGGGTACGCCTGCCTCACATTAACGTCAGGTTCAGGGTAACGCCTGCCTCACATTAACGTCAACTTCAGGGTAACGTCTGCCTCAAATTAACGTGAGCTTCAGGGTAACGTCTGCTTCACATTAACGTCAGCTTCAGGGTAACGTCTGCCTCACATTAACGTCAGCTTCAGGGTAACGTCTGCCTCACATTAACGTCAGCTTCAGGGTAACGTCTGCCTCACATTAACGTCTGCCTCACATTATCGTCGGCTTCAGGGTAACGTCTGCCTCACATTAAAGTTAGCCTCAGGGTAACGTCTGCCTCACATTAACGTCAGCTTCAGGGTAACGTCTGCGTCACATTAACGTCAGCTTCAGGGTAACGTCTGCCTCACATTAACGTCAGCTTCTGGGTAACGCCTGCCTCGCATTAACGTCAACTTCAGGGTAACGTCTGCCTTACATTAACGTCAGCTGCAGGGTAACGTCTGCCTCACATTAATGTCAGCTTAAGGGTAACGCCTGCCTCACATTAACGTCAGCTTCAGGGTAACGCCTGCCTCACATTAACGTCAGCTTCAGGGTAACGTCTGCCTCAAATTAACGTCAGCTTCAGGGTAACGTCTGCCTCACATTAACGTCAACTTCAAGGTAACGTCTGCCTCACATTAACGTCAGCTGCAGGGTAACGTCTGCCTTACATTAACGTCAGCTGCAGGGTAACGTCTGCCTCACATTAATGTCAGCTTAAGGGTAACGCCTGCCTCACATTAACGTCAGCTTCAGGGTAACGTCTGCCTCACATTAACGTCAGCTTCAGGGTAACGTCTGTCTCACATTAACGTCAGCTTCAGGGTAACGTCTGCCTCAAATTAACGTCAGCTTCAGGGTAACGTCTGCCTCACATTAACGTCAACTTCAGGGTAACGTCTGCCTCACATTAACGTCAGCTGCAGGGTAACGTCTGCCTCACATTAACGTCAGCTGCAGGGTAACGTATGCCTCACATTAACGTCAGCTTCAGGGTAACGCCTGCCTCACATTAACGTCAGCTTCAGGGTAACGCCTGCCTCACATTAACGTCAACTTCGGGGTAACGTCTGTCTCAAATTAACGTCAGCTTCAGGGTAACGTGTGCCTCACATTAACGTCAACTTCAGGGTAACGTCTACCTCACATTAACGTTAGCCTCAGGGTAACGTCTGCCTCACATTGTCTGCCTCACATTAACGTCAGCTTCAGGGTAACGTCTACCTCACATTAACGTTAGCCTCAGGGTAACGTCTGCCTCACATTAACGTCAGCTTCAGGGTAACGTCTGCCTCACATTAACGTCAACTTCAGGGTAACGTCTGCCTCACATTAACGTCAGCTTCAGGGTAACGCTTGTCTCACATTAACGTCAACTTCAGGGTAACGTCTGCCTTACATTAACGTCAGGTGCAGGGTAACGTCTGCCTCACATTAACGTCAGCTGCAGGGTAACGTCTGCCTCACATTAACGTCAGCTTAAGGGTAATTCCTGCCTCACATTAACGTCAGCTTCAGGGTAACGCCTGCCTCACATTAACGTCAGCTTCAGGGTAACGCCTGCCTCACATTAACGTCAGCTTCAGGGTAACGCCTGCCTCACATTAACGTCAACTTCAGGGTAACGTCTGCCTCAAATTAACGTCAGCTTCAGGGTAACGTCTGCCTCACATTAACGTCAACTTCAGGGTAACGTCTGCCTCAGATTAACGTGAGCTTCAGGGTAACGTCTGCCTCACATTAACGTCAGCTTCAGGGTAACGTCTGCCTCACATTAACGTCAGCTTCAGGGTAACGTCTGCCTCACATTAACGTCAGCTTCAGGGTAACGTCTGCCTCACATTAACGCCAGCTTCAGGGTAACGTCTACCTCACATTAACGTTGGCCTCAGGGTAACGTCTGCCTCACATTAACAACACAGTGGTTGATATCATTCTGCAGAGCTGTTGCAACCCCTGAATGGGTTACAATGATTATTATGTATATATAATGTATATTACCTTTTCATTTAATTTTATATTGCTTATATTTGCGATAATAGCTAAATCGTAAATGTATGACTTTATATTATTATTTGACTGTTATATTGTTATTTAGCTTATGTTGTTAGGATGTATATAAAATGTGCTCAGTTAGTCTTGATTGTCAAACTACTGTAATTATCGCTTGTCGCTCGTTATACTGCCGGCTTCTGAGCTGCAGTTGTCCACGTAGCTATCACGTGATCGAGGGGGGGGGTGTCCTCACCTCGTGTGAAGTAGTCAGTCTGCTGGAGACTCGCTTGGTGGTTGGACAGATTGTCTGTCTCATTATTCTTGTTAGTTCTGTAGAACTTTGTTCACAGAACATTGTATAGACTTTGTGATTTTCGACGTTGTACTGAGGTTGTGTGTCACATTGACACTCTGAACATCTCAGGTCCTTAGCTATAGCTTCTGACCTAATTTTGTACTGGTTCCTGTGTATTGTCACAGTCACAGTTTTTCCTATGCTGAACGTAGATTCAGTATTATGGGAGTTTTGTAACTTTTGTGGAGGATCTGCAGATGGTCCCTACTTAGTGTCGTTATATTATCTCCTTGTTCCTATGCTGAACGTAGATTCAGTATTATGGGAGTTTTGTAACTTTTGTGGAGGATCTGCAGATGGTCCCTACTTAGTGTCGTTATATTATCTCCTTGTTCCTGATTCTGTGTCGCAGTCGCTTGATATTGCATTGCTATTGGGCTTAGCATTCTTTGTTGTTCAAGCAGACTGTTCGGGTTGCCAGTCGGTCAAGAAGTTAGTTTATTTGAGGACTTTGTCAGTCACTTGTTTGTCTTATTCGAGTCTTGAGACATAGCTAACTACTTAAGAGCACTTACACGCATACACACACTTGTACATATTTGTAATATCTTATTAAATGTTAATGTACCTGACGGTACTTAAGAATTATAAATGTGATATGTGTTTTCAGCACAATAATATTGAACTCGAGAGATTGATTTTATTTTGATTGATGTGATTTAATTTACTTTGATAATATACCTCTAGACAACTTATAGACTTAATAAATTTATTAAATTTTAATTTCTCTAGTTAGTAGCCTACCAGTTGTAATCCTAAAGCACTATTGAACCATACTGAATTATAATGGATAATTGGACAAGGATACTGACTACTTGTTACGAAAACCCAGTAACAGGCTGGATGCTAGAAGGGCAGTCCTTTCTAGTATTCACTGGAGATCTCTAAGCTTTTAGAATCGCGTTTTTTGTAACAAGAGCATAATTGTCTGTTGAGAATAAACCATCCCTCCGTTTCTCGTTC
The DNA here is from genome assembly GCF_038502225.1 of Cherax quadricarinatus. NCBI lineage: Eukaryota > Metazoa > Arthropoda > Malacostraca > Decapoda > Parastacidae > Cherax > Cherax quadricarinatus. The sequence goes on from NC_091305.1 coordinate 24,863,382, forward strand.
TTTTCTGCCTCCCCTTCTCTTATTATCTACTAAGTCCTTCACTTTTCGCTTTCTTCCTTTCCCCTGTTCTGCCTTTTACTTCTGCCTCTTTCATTCTCTTCCTTTTTTTTTACCTTTTTCTCGTCTCTCCGTTGCCTCCATCCCTTTTCCCTTTTTCCCTACTATGTCTTTCAATTTTCCCTCTTCACTCCTTTCAGTTTTTCTTTCCTCCCACCTTCTCTTTCCCTATCTTTCTATCTCCTTCAACTTTCCCTTCCTCATTCCCTCCCTGCATCCTCCTCTTTCTCTCCCCCCCTTCCTCTCCGTCTTTCTCTACCACGTCTCTGTTTCTCTTCCTCCATTCATTTCTCCTTTCCTCCTTCCCTACATCCCTCCAAATCTCCCTTCTTGACCTCCTCCCTGCTTCACCCTCCTTTACACCCTCCTTCACCCTCTTTGACTCCCTCCTTCACCCTCCCCGCATCTTCTCTTTTCTCCCTCCTGGAAAGTATGAACGAAACAAGCAGATGCATCCACTACCTGTGTAATAAGCAGGTTTGATCTACTTTCTCAGGGAAGCTGCGTTACCTGTCTCATACGAGCGGATAAAACTTCCTGATGATGCTGAGAAATTTTTTTCTTTATCGTTCGAACTTCTGAGATAAAACAGAATTTATGGCCCGTGAGCTCCACTGTTTTTGTTACTACTTTGAATTAACCTGATTTTTTTTTTAGACTTGTTGACGCGCGCGCGCGCGCACGCACACACACACACACACACACACACACACACACACACACACACACACACACACACACACACACACACACACACACAGGTATAAACACACGTACACACACACGTACACACACACGTACACACACACGTACACACACACGTACACACACACGTACACACACACGTACACACACACGTACACACACACGTACACACACACGTACACACACACATACACTCACACACACGCAAATCGTTTCGATACATTCTACACCATTATCAAGCCGCCTCCTCTCCCCCCCCCCTCCCTCTCTCTCTGTTTTTTTTATTGTGACTGGGATAAAACATTGGGGCAAGACGAGCTTATGGATCTTCTGAGCGGAGCTGAATTTCCAAGCTTGTGCACATTAAATGGAATAAGTCTTTCAGAATAGCCAAGGGAAGCCTGGTTCCGCGTGCGCGCGCGTGTGCGTGTGTGTGCATGTGTGTGTGTGTATGTGTTATTATTAATATTCAATGCGTGTAATGTGTGTATGCTAATAATAATAATACTATGTAACAATAATAATAACTAATACTAATAATAATATGTATATATCTTTATAATAATATATGTGTAATACTAACTATATTGTGTATGTCTTCTTTCTATATGTAATAATATGTAGTAATATATGCTGTGCTGTGTACTTGTATGTGTGCCTCACCTGGGTGGTACGAGAGTCGGTCAGCTCCTGGCCCCGCCTCTTCACTGAGTCACTACTAGTCTCTCACAAACCGTAAACTTTATCATACCTCTGCTTAAAGCTATGTATGGATCCTGCCTCCACTACATCGCTTCCCAAACTATTCACTTACTGACTACTCTGTGGCTGAAGAAATACTTCCTAACATCCCTGTGATTCATCTGTGTCTTCAGCTTCCAACTGTGTCCCCTTGTTACTGTGTCCAATCTCTGGAACATCCTGTTTTTGTCACCTTGTCAATTCCTCTCCAGTATTTTTGTATGTCGTTATCATGTCACCCCTATCTCTCCTGTCCTCCAGTGTCGTCAGGTTGATTTCCATAACCTCCTCGTAGGACATACCTCTTAGCTCTGGGACTAGGCTTGTTGCAAACCACTTTCTCTAGTTTCTTTACGTGCTTAGCTGGAGTGTGGGTTCCAAACTGGTGCCGCATACTCCAATATGGGCCTAACGTATACGGTGTACAGGGTCTGAACGATTCCTTATTAAGATGTCGGAATGCTGTTTCTGAGGTTTGCTAGAGCGCCCATATGCTGCAGCAGTTATTTGGTTGATGTGCGCTTCAGAGATGTGCCTGGTGTGTGTGTGTGTGTGTGTGTGTGTGTGTGTGTGTGTGTGTGTGTGTGTTTTACGAAAACAGGTGTAGACTATTTTGGCCTTCACCAAAAGAAGCTGAGTATATATATATATATATATATATATATATATATATATATATATATATATATATATATATATATATATATATGTATATATATATATATATTTCAAACAAGATTTCAGAGTACGTCTTGCTACTTCTACTTACACTTAGATCACACTACACATACATGTACAAGCACATACACATCCCTCTGGGTTTTCTTCTATTTTCTTTCTAGTTCTTGTTCTTTTTATTTCCTCTCTTATCTCCATGGGAGGTGGAACAGAATTCTTCCTCCGTAAGCCATGCGTGTTGTAAGGCGACTAATGCAGAACTGAGGGCTAGTAACCCCCTTTTCCTGTTTATGTTACTAAATGTAAAGAAACTTTCATTACACACCTTTTAGGCCACCCAGCCTCCCGGTAAATTACCTGGCCGGTGTGTTGAAATATATATAAATTATATATATATATATATATATATATATATATATATATATATATATATATATATATATATATATATATATATATATATATATATATATATAATGTAATGTAGAGTTGGTAGACAGCAACCGCCCAGGGAGGTAATACCGTCCTGCCAAGTGAGTATAAAACGGAAGCCTGTAATTGTTTTACATGATGGTAGGATTGCTGGTGTTCTTTTTTTTGTCTCATAAACATGCAAGGTTTTCAGGTAAGTCTTGCTACTTCTACTTACACTTAGGTCACACTACACATACATGTACAAGCATATGTATACGCACCCCTCTGGGTTTTCTTCTATTTTCTTTCTAGTTCTTGTTCTTGTTTATTTCCTCTTACCTCCATGGGGAAGTGGAACAGAATTCTTCCTCCGTAAGCCACGCTTGTTGTAAGAGGCGACTAAAATGCCGGGAGCAAGGGGCTAGTAACCCCTTTTTCCTGTTTGTTACTAAATGTAAAAGGAGAAACTTTCATTTTTCCTTTTGGGCCACCCAGCCTCGGTGGGATGCGGCCGGTGTGTTGAAAGAAATATATATATATATATATATATATATATATATATATATATATATATATATATATATATATATATATATATAACACACACACACACACACACACCCAATGTACAGTATTTACAGTTATGTACAATGAGGCGAATGCAAGAATAAGACACGTTGAGAACCATATTGCCAGCTGTGAAGGTAAGTCTGCCAAGGCTGCTTTACGAGTGTACCACATCGCTTCACAGCTATGGTGGACTTCCTTGTGACTGGCTGATTGAAGCAAGGTGCTGATATAACGACGGAGTCTCTGCTCATTAAACCCTTTGCACCTGATATCTGACAGGGAGTCACGCCTGTATGTGTGTGTGACATACTCCGAATAAAATGTAACATACTGTTAGCATGTCACAGTATGTGTGTGTGTGTGTGTGTGTGTGTGTGTGTGTGTGTGTGTGTGTGTGTGTGTGTGTTTATAATCACAGGCTAGCATGATGCAATATTCTATGAAGATAAGAGAAATAGAAGGAAGGCTCGGAGGAAAAAATGTTAATGAATGGAGGAGAAGGATGAGGACGGAGGATAGGAGAAAGGGGAAAGAGAACGCGGAAGCGAGGGGATGAGGAGGACAAGGAGAGGTTATAATCGAGAATTTAAAAGTGCACAAACTACGAAAGGCACGAGGCTGTATCTGTATTAAAACTGTTGTTGTTAGTTTGTTACTGTAGTTGTTAGTTTGCTAGTGTTGGTGTTAGTTTGTTGCTGTTGTTAATTTGTTACTGTTGTTATAACGGATGCTTTGGCTCTTGCTAATGTTTACAGGTTCCTGAAGTGTAATTTCTCTTGTTATATTTGTTGTGCTGCTGCTACTGTTGTTGTTACAACGTTTTGTTGTTGACTTTTTATTTGCTGGGAGTGTTAAGTTAATGCTTCTATTTTTTGCTTTGCTAATGTTTTTCTTCTTGCTAATGATTTTGTTTTCGTCACTGTTGTTTTTGTTGCTGCTGTTGCTGCTGATAGTGTTATTTTTGTTGTTTTTGCCGCTGTTGTTGTTCTTTTTACTGATGTCACTGCTACCTGCTGCCTTGTGTCTACCTGGAGGAGGGTGTTCCGGGGGTCAACGCCCCCGCGGCCCGGTCGCAGACCAGGCCTCACGAAGTCCGAAATAAGCACCACAGCCCGGCTAATCAGGGACTGACTTGCGGAACTTGTCCTGTTCGTTCTTGAAGACAGAACTGCGAAACAATAACATCCACAACAAAACAATAACATCCACAACAAAACAATAACATCCACAACAAAACAATAACATCCACGACAAAACAATAACATCCACGACAAAACAATAACATCCACAACAAAACAATAACATCCACAACAAAACAATAACATCCACATTGAAACAATAACATCCACACAACAAAATAGAAATCTGAGCAACAATAATAATAGTAACTAAGCAACAACAACAACAAAAGTTCAATCAATGATAGGAAACAACGTGTGTTCAGGAAGGTGTGGCTGGGGAGACAGTTGTCTACCCACCCTTCCCACCCAGTGGGGAGACGAAATGTACACAACCCAGTGGGAAGACTAGGGGGAGGGAACTTCCCACCATGCAGTGGGGAGACTAGGTAGTGGAGACCTTCTCCCACAGCCCAGTGACGAGACTAGGGGATGGAGACTTTCTACCACCCAGTGGGGAGACTAGGTGGTGGGGGACTGCTAGTCAAGATGATTTTCCTGCAGTTGCACACCACCTGGGCAACACTAGAGGTGGGGAAGGAAGGGTAGAAATAGGAAAGGAGGTAGAGTAAGGGATAAAACTGGGAGTGAATAAGAAGGAAAAAAAAGGGGGTGGAGAGAGTGAAGAGGGAAACGAGAGAAAGAATAAGGAGGAAAATAACGAAAATGAAGAAAATATGGAACGATTAAGTGAGAAAAAAGAGAGTAATAAATGGAGGGCATAGAGAAAGTAAAGGAGAATATAGATGATAAATAGGCATAAAAATCTGAAAAGTGCGATGAGAGCATGAAAAGAAACAGGAAGAGAGCAGGGGAAAGAGCAATCAAAGGGTAGAGAGAGAGAGAATGAGAGAGAGAATGAGAGAGAGAATGAGAGAGAGAATGAGAGAGAGAGAGAGAGAGAGAGAGAGAGAGTAAACGACGGGGTAGAGAGAAGTATATGATGGAAGAAGACTTCCCATATGGAGGACTGCTTACAGTCTTGTTGCTTATAGTATTGTCTCGACAGTTGAGATTGGTATAGAGTAGCAGAAGGCTCTCCCTAACCTCCATTCACTCCATCCACTTTGCCAGCTGGAAGAAGAAAATCTGAAAGTATTTCTTGATATACTCGTATAGAAAAAAAAATATGCATGGAAAGGAGGAAGAAGTTAGATTTTTTCTACAATGGCTACTGTCTCCACTATTTTTATTACTACTGCCACCACCACTGTCATTATGCACTGCACAATATCTAGTTGAATCCCATGTTTACAGTGTGCTGGTTCTTAAATTATTGTTGTTATTGTGACTATTTCTTCGAAGGACAGTTTAGTCCATTGATTTCTGTAAAAAGAAAAAATTATACTCTTGTTCTGCATCTTTTGCCTCGAAGTTTTATTTGAATGTTTCTGTTAATGACTTACATGGCACTTCGGATATTTCTTCGTCGTCTCGTATATCAGATCGATTCATAATCTTAGTCGTTTAAAGGATATCATGTTACAGTATCTGTGTCTCAAGGGCAAACATCCTTAGTGTTGAATTAATCTCCATATGGTTTGTTGTTGCTTCTACTAGCTGAGTTGTCCTTCTCTACACACTACTAAGTCTATCTTTTAAATAATTCGAGAAACATTTATCTCTGCTCACACTCCAACAGCTCGTCCATTAAAATTCAGTTGTCTCCATTCACTCCCGATATTCTGCCATAAGCCTGCTGAATACTCAGGTACCTAAAACTTCAAGTTGTCGAGATCGCTATCTTGAATTATAGCATTGTGATGGCTTCCCTGCTTCCAGATACACAGTTTAGGAGGCAGTTGAAATTTTTTGTATGCATTATTATTATTTTTTTTTTTGCCTATGTTCTCGACTCTGTGGTGTCATTCTGTCTGGATATTTTGTTATTCTCCCTTTTCATCTTGGTATGTTGTCCATTTTCACGTTTTTCATTTGATGTTTACAGTTGTTATTCATTTCCTCGACAGGGTAGAGAGTATGTAGAAAGAAGAATGTTCCAGAAGGAGACAGGAAAGGAGAGAGAGAGAGAGAGAAAGAGAGAGAGAGAGAGAGGGAGAGAGAGAGAGAGAGAGAGAGAGAGAGAGAGAGAGAGAGAGAGAGAGAGAGAGAGAGGGAATAAACACAACAAAAATGAGAATTAAAGAGAGCCATGAGAAAATGAGAGAAGTAGAGACAAGAGGGGAGGGAGAGATGAGAGAAGTGAGGAAGGGGGGCTTCCGGTATATTTATTCGCAGCATGCATTTGCATGTTGAAAATTCTGATTTGAAATGTCTGGTGATGAGAGAATAAAAAGCAGGGAGAGAGAGAGAGAGAGAGAGAGAGAGAGAGAGAGAGAGAGAGAGAGAGAGAGAGAGAGAGAGAGAGAGAGAGAGAGAGAGAGAGAGATTAAGAAGAGGATGCTGGTGGAGAAAAAGGGTGAAAAGAGGAAAAAGAGGGGTTGCTGGCGTGACCTTCAACATAACATACAGAAGCAGTTCTGTGGTTGACAAACAAACACTCAACCACAACACAACGCTGCCAGGCAGCGCCTAACTCTTTCATGCAATATTCACAGTCAGATTTGCAAACCATCATCACCTGTGGATTATCACGCCGACAGAAGTAATCAGATACAACACAAGCAACTACAATGCCACTAATTGTAAACATCGAAGCAGTATAGAGATTAATAGTTAATCAGATGAAATGAACAACGGCCGCTTGCGTTGATGCAAACGAACGATATGTGGATGTGGGTGAACAGTCTTAGTAATAACTAGGTAAAGCGAACAGTACAATGTTGTAGTGATGAAGTCTGCCGTGAGGGGGAGGAGTGGCATGAGTGTAGTAAGCACTAACAGTCTGACTGACCAGACTATTAATGCGGATGCCTGCTCATAGGATAGTGAAACTGATGACGACGTCTCGATTCCACTTCGACCATTAACTAGTCATACACACAAGAGCTTTGTGTGACCAGTGACTATTCATAACTTTCATTCTCCTGTGCACGGGTTGTGTACGTATTGTTCCAGTCACTGGATTGTTCCTATTTATTCTTTGTGGATGTCCTGGTCTGAGACCTGGCCGTACGGGAGGCGACTCCTGGAACTATTTACAGGTAATATACCGCAAATCGTAACCCCATACAGGGTTGTCTCTGATAGTCTCTTCTCTACAAGTGACACAACACAATCTTTCAAAACAAACTTCAGAACTTTGGAGATTGTACACAAAACTCTTGTCTGTTTACCTTCTTGGGTATAGGGACAACTTTAGCATCTTTCCTGTGCTCTAGTGTATACTTAAATGAAAGGAATGTAATGAAGGTATGTTGATGAATAAGACATATGTGCAGAAATCTGAGTGTTTTTCTTGAGGGGAGAATGAAGAAAAGGCATCCAAGGGTAGGAGAGAGAGAGAGAGCGAGAGAGCGAGAGAGAGAGAGAGAGAGAGAGAGAGAGAGAGAGAGAGAGAGAAAGGGGTACAGAGAATTACATGAGCATAAGTGTGCGTGAAAATATTTGTAATTATGTACGTATTTCAGATTGCAGGGAACGAGCTCCAGCTCTTCGTCTCGCCTTTTAACTGTAGCGACCAACAGACACTGTGTGTGTGTGCGTGTGCGTGTGTGTGTGTGTGTGTGTGTGTGTGTGTGTGTGTGTGTGTGTGTGTGTGTGTGTGTGTGTGTGTGTGTGTACTCATCTAATTTTTTTTGTACTCACCTAATTGTGGTTGCAGGGGTCTAGACTCAGCTCCTTGCCCCGCCTCTTCACCGACCGCTACTAGGTCCTCTCTCCCCACATCGCTTGCCAGACTATTCCACTTCCTAACTACTCTATGACTGAAGAAATACTTCCTAACATCCCTTTGACTCTTCTGAGTCTTCAGCTTCCAATTGTGGCTCCTTGTTTCTGTGTCCCATCTCTGGAACATCCTGTCTCTGTCCACTTTGTCTATTCCACGCAGTATTTTGTATGTCGTTATCATGTCTCCCCTGACCCTCCTGTCCTCCAGTGTTGTCAGACCGATTTCCCTTAACCTTTCTTCATAGGACATTCTCCTTAGTTCTGGAACTAGCCTTGTTGCAAACCTTTGCACTTTCTCTAATTTCTTGACGTGTTTGACCAGATGGGTTCCAAACTGGTGCTGCGTACTCCAGTATGGGCCTGACGTACACAGTGTATAAAGTTTTGAACGATTCCTTACTGAGGTACCGGAACGCTATTCTCAGGTTTGCCAAGCGCCCATATGCCGCAGCAGTTATCTGGTTAATGTGTGCTTCTGGCGATGTACTCGGTATTATACTCACTCCTAGGTCTTTCTCCTTGAGTGAGGTTTGCAGCCTTTGTCCTCCTAGCCTATGCTCTGTCTGCGGTCTTCTTCGCCCTCCTCCGATCTTCATGACTTTGCATTTGGCGGGGTTAAATTCTACGAACCAGTTTCGGGACCACACATCCAGCCTGTCCAGGTCTCTTTGTAGACCTGTCTGGTCCGCATCTGATTTAATCCTCCTCATTAACTTCACGTCATCTTCAAACACGGACACTTCTGAGTCTATCCCTTCCGTCATGTCGTTCACATATACCAAGAATAACACTGGTCTCAGGACTGACCCCTGTGGGACCCCGCTCGTCACTGGCGCCCACTGTGATACCTCATCACGGACTATGACTCGCTGTTGCCTCCCTGTTAGGTATTCTCTGATCCATTGCAGTGCCCTTCCTGTTATACGTGCCTGTTCCTCTAGCTTTTGTACTAATCTCTTGTGAGGAACTGTCGAAGGCCTTCTTGTAGTCCAAGAAAATGCAATCAACCCACCCCTCCCTCTCATTTCTTACTTCAGTTACCTTGTCATAAAACTCTAGTAGGTTTGTGACACAGGATTTGCCTTCCATGAATCCGTGCTGGCTGTCGATCATAATCTTGTTCCGCTCCAGGTGTGTGTGTGTGTGTGTGTGTGTGTGTGCGTGCGTGTTTGTATATTTGTGTGTGTACGTGTGTGCTTGCTTGCTTGCGTGTGTGTGTGTGTTCTTGGGCTTCTGTATACATGCGGGCTTGCATGTTAATCTCCCACGGTGATCAGTGGACGGAAGCACGCCGCTAATTCCTTCGTTAAAACAAGGATCTACGGACCATTTTCCTTTTAGCTCCTCATAACCAGAGCGTGGCACGTGCATCAGAAAAAAGTCGGAGGGGGGGGGGGCATGATTCAGCCTTTACCTTTTATATACCATTGATGAGTTTCGAGAGATTTTCTACTCCCGGAAGTCTGCCCTTCGCCACGCTTGTTTGGTGCTTGCCTGAGCTAGGATGTTGCTATTGGCGGCCTACTGTGCCATATATCCATCACAGCCTGCTTGGTCTGTCACTTGGTGGAGATACTTGTCCAGTTCACTTTTGAAGAGGTTCACACTTGTTCCAGCAGTGTTTCTGATATCTTCTGATAAGACGTTGAATCCTCTAGGATCACGGATGTTGATACATTATTCTCTTATTGTGCCCACGTTTCCCATACTTTTCATTAAGCTTATGTTACACGTTTCTTTCATATTTCTCACTCCAGTGAGAAATATGTGCAGATTTGGGACCCCTAAGCACTTTCCAGGTATATACTCTCATGCATCTCTCTCCTCTGCTCCCGCGGGTATTTATGCGAGACTTTGAGGCGTTCCCAATATTTAAATGCTTTAATGGCTCCTTGCGGTCTATAAATGATCTCTGTATCTGTTCCAGTTTTGATATCTCCCCTGCCCTTGATTGGGCCGTCAGCACTAAACTCTAAAGAAGAGAGCACAAGCGTTTTGAATAGTGTCACCAACGGTACTATTTTTCTTTGTTTTGAAGGTTCTCAATATCCACGCTGTCTTTTTTTTTTGGCTGTCGTGACATGCGCCTTATTGTGTTCCTTAAAAGAAAGGTTAGCCGACATAATTACTCCCAGGTCTTTCACTGAACACATCGACTTCAGGCTGAGAAACTGATTACCTCAAACTCCTCATTTTTCACCGTTCTTTTCTGTATTGGACTGAAGAAGCAACTGGCTGGCGAAACGTTTCCAGAACAAAAATACGCAAATGTTGGACAAGTGTCTTTATTTATCAGCTTGTCGGTTTTCTAAGCCATGCATACTTTTTGGGTGTGATTCAACACTGTGTGGCTACCAGTGTGGCCATGACTCAACACCAGATGTGGTCAACACTCTGGCTTTGACTCAGCACCTGGTGTGGCCTGTAGTGTGGCCATGACACAACACCTGGTTGTAAAGTTGCTATTCCTAAGTAGCAAACTCTCTGCTAATTATTCTGGGCTACAGTACTAATTAATCACCTGCAGTATAATCAAGACCACACGTGGTCCCTCGTCTCTCTTCTCACACACACTGAGCGAATACACGTCACCGTTGTCTTGCATAACTTTTCAGAAACAGTTCGATGTGCAAAAGCCTATGAGAATTCATCTCTCATACCCTACCTCATTCTTGGTCAGTCAAGACTACCTCAGCAGTCTACGCCACAATGACTTCATCGCACAGCGGTATCTACATGACCCTACCTAGACCATATATTTCCTTTCTCTCTCATACCCGCCGCGATCAGACCATTCTGCTAAGCGAGAAGACCAGCGATCCCACGAGATGTATCTGGTTCAGGTATCCTTTGAAGATTGAGACACATAAGAATATACAACATATGGGAATTTTTATGTTCAATAAAGATTCCCATATGTTGCATAAGTGTCTCAATCTTCAACTTGTCGGTTTTAAACCATTTATCACAGGTATCCTTTGTTGAGATTCGATGGATTATGTTATTAAAGAAATAATGTAGTAATAACACAATTGTGGATTGTCTTATTACGATTTTGTGAGTGAAAAAGCGCTATTCCGTCACTTAAAAATACGATCAAAATCGTATCCCACATCATATGATGTGGCCTGCATTGTGGTCATGTCCGTGTACGTGTGCATGCTGATACGTGCGTGCCTGCGTGTATGCTTTCTTGTATGTGCACATGTGTGTGCGTATACGTGAGTGCATGGCCAAGGTGACGTGTGTGTGTGTGTGTGTAATTGTATATATTTAGTTAAAAGATTTATATTTTTATATTATATTTTCTGCAGCATACTGAATTAATTCCTAAAGGCTATTTTTTGTCACTTGGTTGAACTCCATGTCCTCATTCTTCTCATGTTCTGCTTACCGGACGGATATATGTCTTCTGGGAGGTTGCTAGAAATAGTGTATGAAATAGTTGATCATAGGTGGTTGTGCTAGCCCGCTGATCACAATGTGATATTATGTTCTGTTTGAGACTCAACCCTTTGAAGTGACCTCTTCAGTATACTGGCTTCCTGGTCTGCCTCCCTCTCGACCTCTTT
>NC_091305.1:24875188-24925188 GCF_038502225.1 Cherax quadricarinatus
CTTGCACTGTGTTCTGTGTAGTGCCGTTTTGCCATTATGGCTCCGTGTGTATGTTTTGACTTAGAAGCGGTGTTGTGGCTCTTCTCTCGCTTATACCCTTAATGGGGGTAGGTGCCGTGATGACGGTGGAGAGGCTTTTCATCCAAGGTATTGGAGCTACTAATCTCTCTCCTTCTCAGATCGAATCTGAGTACTACATTTTCCTGAGGTGCTTTATGACTGTGATTAGTCTTAATAATAATAACAATCATAATAACAATAGGGCTTCATCTCGCACTATCTGGCACTGTAACTGTCACTTGGTTTTTTTTTTCGTTAAAGAGCTCTTCCCTTTAGGAAATGGAGTTACCCTTCCCTCCCACCGCAGGATCTTTCCTGATTACCTCTTGTTCCTCAGATGTTGCCTGACTCTTACTAGTTTAACACTTCCCCGTAAATATAACAACGAGAACAGTGATAATGCTGATATAAAAGGCCAGCCTTGTAAAGTAATCATCCCGTTAAAAACTAAATATATTTATTTAGTAAATGCAGTTAAAAAATAACTGAAGTGAAACTGTGACCCTTTTTTTTTAAAAGCTGTTTTGTAACTAAAATTCATTAATTAAAGTGGCATTTTTTCCACACCGAGTCACCTTTAGCCTACTCTATTATTATTATTATTATTATTATTATTATTATTATTATTATTATTATTATTATACCGTATATTGTACATGGTAGGCACAGTGTCATGTGAAGATGGAGTCAGGTGTCTTAAGTCTGATTTGAATCTATAATTGAACATGCTGTATAATAATCTACATTGTATAAATGGGTAATAATCTGCTAAATCACATAAATTATGATTCAGCAGATTATTATGAACGTAAATTATGAAAAATAAAAAAATCACAATACTGCGACTGGAACAATACACAAATAATCAGCACCTAGGAGACTGAAACTGGTTAATGGTCTAAGTCTGTCCGAAACGTCGTCATAAGTTTCAGTCTCCTAAGTGTGAGTTATTTGTGAATGTAAAATATGCTTCTCTGTCTGTCTGTGTCTGTCTGTCTCGCTCTCTCCCTCTCTCTCTCTCTCTCTCTCTCTCTCTCTCTCTCCATTTCTCTTTCTCTTTCCCTCTTCACAAATTTTTGGAACCTGTGGAGCAAGGGGGAAAAAAAGGGGGTTATTTGACGACTCCTTTACCCTTGGGGTGCGTCTGGGGGGCCAGGGAAGGCGGGTCGCTCCCAAGCATGTCGTCTAGTAAGGGAGTTGAAGGGTGATGAAGAGTGGAAAGGGGAGGCAGAGGAATAAAAGAGGGTGAGGGGGGGGGCGAAGGGATGACAAGAACGCCCACTAAGTCAAGCTGACGAGCGCTAACAGCCCCTAGTTTTAAAAAGGGTGTGTGAAAGGGAGAATTTCTGAAGCTACCTCTCTACGTCATGTCACCAGTGGACGAAGACCACAAGATTTCCAGTGTTTCATACCAAAGACCTAGCCACGAGGGTCTCAGAACAAAGACATTCCAACGAGGGTCTTAGACCAATGACTTTCCCACGAGGGTCTCAGACCAGACACCTTTACCACGAGGGGTCTCAGACCAAACACCTTATTACGAGGGTCTCAGACCAAATACCTTATTACGAGGGTCTCAGACCAAACACCTTATGACGAGGGTCTCAGACCAAATACCTTATTACGAGGGCCTCAGACCAAACACCTTATGACGAGTGTCTCAGACCAAACACTGTATTACGAGGGCCTCAGACAAAACACATTACCAAGAGAGTCTCGGACCAAACACCTTATTACGAGGGGCTCAGACCAAACACCTTATTACGAAGGTCTCAGACCAAACACCTTACCAAGAGGGTCTCAGACCAAACACCTTATTACGAGGGGTTCAGACCAAACACCTTACCAAGAGGGTCTCAGACCAAACACCTTATTACGAGGGGTTCAGACCTAACACCTTATTACGAGTGTCTCAGACCAAACACTGTATTACAAGGTCCTCAGACAAAACACATTACCAAGAGAGTCTCGGACCAAACACCTTATTACGAGGGGCTCAGACCAAACACCTTATTACGAAGGTCTCAAACCAAACACCTTATTACGAAGGTCTCAGACCAAACACCTTATTACGAGTGTCTCAGACCAAACACCTTATTAAGAGGGCCTCAGACCAAACACTTTATTACGAGGGGCTCAGACCAAACACCTTACCAAGAGGGTCTCAGACCAAACACCTAATTACGAGTGTCTCAGACCAAACACCTAATTACGAGTGTCTCAGCCCAAACACCTTACCAAGAGGGTCTCTGAGCAAACACCTTATTACGAGCGTCTCTGACCAAACACCTTATTACGAGGGTCTCTGACCAAACACCTTATGACGAGGGTCTCAGACCAAATACCTTATTACGAGGGTCTCAGACCAAACATCTTATGACGAGTGTCTCAGACCAAACACTGTATTACGAGGGCCTCAGACAAAACACATTACCAAGAGAGTCTCGGACCAAACACCTTATTACGAGGGGCTCAGACCTAACACCTTACCAAGAGGGGTCTCAGACCAAACACCTTATTACGAGTGTCTCAAGCGTCTCCAACCAAACACCTTACCACAAAGGTCTCAGACCAAACACCATATTACGAGTGTCTCAGACCAAACACCTTATTACGAGTGTCTCAGACCAAACACCTTATTACGAGGGTCTCAGACCAAACGCCTTATTACGAGTGTCTCAGACCAAACACCTTATTACGAGTGTCTCAGACCAAACACCTTATTACGAGGGTCTCAGACCAAACGCCTTATTACGAGTGTCTCAGACCAAACACCTTATTACGAGTGTCTCAGACCAAACACCTTATTACGAGTGTCTCAGACCAAACACCTTATTACGAGGGTCTCAGACCAAAGGATAAGGTTGAAAACCATCAAGAATGAACATTATAAACATAACTAATTATACCATGCAAATAATTTATTTAAAAAAATCACAACATTGTTGTTGCAGGTTGTTGTTATTGTTATTTTTAACTGCTTATATTTTTGTTTTTATTGTTTTCGTTTTTTTAACTTTCGTTGCTTTTACTCTTTTCTGTATTTTGCTTTGGTAGTATTTTGTTTCTGATATATTTTTGTTTTGCTGCTGCTGCTGTGGTTTTGTAATAATAATAATAATAATAATAATAATAAAAATAATTATTTAATTATCAGCAGTAGTATAAAAAGTAATAAAGGGAAAGGAAGCAAATGTAGTAAGAGAAAGGAGGGAAATGTAGTAAGGGGAGAAAAGGGAAATGTAGTAAGGGGAGAAAAGGGAAATGTAGTAAGGGGAGAGGAGGGAAATGTAGTAAGGGGAGAAAAGGGAAATGTAAGGGGAGAGGAGGGAAATGTAGTAAGGGGAGAGGAGGGAAATGTAGTAAGAGAAAAGGAGGGGAATGTAGTAAGGGGAGAGGAGGGAAATGTAGTAAGGGGAGAGGAGGGGGATGGGATTTAGTGAGGGAAGAGGAGAAATGGGGTAAAGTGATTACAGGTTTTAAAAGCCATTAAGTAATTACAGAAGATAACTAACTCTCCAAGAGTGTCAGTCTTAATGATAGTGATGGAGTTAATGATGGTGATGGTAGTGATGCAGTGATGGTGATGGCAGTGACTGAGGGAATGATAGTGATGGTAGTGATGGAGTTAATGATGGCGATGGTAGTGATGGAGTTAATGATGGTGATGGCATTGATGGTGTTAATGATGGTGGTGGTAGTGGAGTGATGGTGATGGTAGTGATGGTAGTGGAGTAAATAATGATGATGGTAGTTATGCAGTGATGGTGATGGCAGTGACAGGGAATAATAGTGATGGTAGTGATGGAGTTAATGATGGCGATGGTAGTGATGGAGTTAATGATGGTGATGGCATTGATGGTGTTAATGATGGTGGTGGTAGTGGATTGATGGTGATGGTAGTGATGGTTATGGAAGTTATGGAGTTAATGATGGCGATGGTAGTGATGGAGTTAATGATGGTGATGGCATTGATGGCGTTAATGATGGTGATGGCAGTGATGGAGTGATGGTGATGGTAATGATGGTGGGATGATGCTGATGGCTATGATGGTGGGATTATGCTGATGACAGGGATGGAGGGAGTGATGGTGATGGTAGTGGAGTTAATGATGGTGATAGTGATGGAGTTAATGATGGTGGGGGTAGTGATGGAGTGATGGTGAGGGTAGTGGAGTGACGGAGATGGTAGTGATGGAGGGAATGACGATGATGGTAGTGGAGGGAATGATGGCTATTATGGTAGTGATGGAGGGAGTGATGGTAGTGGAGTTAATGATGATGGTATTGGAGGAAGTGATGGTAAAGGGAATGATGGTGATGGTAGTAAAGGAGGGAATGATGGCGATGGTAGCGATGGAGGGAATGGTGATGGCAATGATGGAGGTGGTAGTGATGGAGGGGATGATGGTAATGGTAGTGATGGAGGGAATGATGGTAATGGTAGTGATGGTGGGAATGGTAATGGAGGGAATAAGGGTGATGGTATTGATGGAGGGAATGGTGATGACAGTGAAGGGAATGAAGGTGACAGTAGTGATGGAGAGAATGATGGTGATGGTAATGATATTGACAATGGTAATGCGGAAATGGATGGTGATGGAGGTAACAATGATGGTAGTGATGGTGGTAATGACGTAGAGGGTGGTAGTGGTGATGGTGGTGCAGGTAATGATATGAATGGTGGTGATTGCTGTGGTGATAGCGATGCGGTGTAACTGTGATGGTGATAGTGATGACTAGTGTTGGTGTGGTGGAGATGGCGAGACGCTTGAAATCAACATCGCCCAAGCTAAATACCCTGAAGTTTTGACACGAGTCAGACGATTGTGGAGATATTTCCAAGAGTTGCTAAGAGGCCCAGGAGCTGGTACTCAACCCCATCAATCTAGAATGGTAGCATTTTTTTTTTTTTACAAATTTCCAGACTGCTGATATATAAATTAAACGTATCTAGATTACGAATATCTAGATCGCAAATACCTAGATTAGAAATATATAGGCTACGATTAGCTAGATTACAACTATCTAGGGTATAAGTATTTAGGCATACAAGCATCAACATAACTAATTTCTAGAGTATAAGTATCTAGAATAAACCTAGATACTAGTCAACTATTATCTAGGTGGCAAGTATCTAGGTTACAAAAATCTAGATACTTGACTCACGAAATCGTAATGGCACAATTACAAACAAACCATACCACGGGCGGAGATAGAACCCGCGATCAGAGAGTCTCAAAACTCCAGACCGTCGCGTTAGCCACTGGGTTCTATCCCCGCCCGTGGTATGGTTTGTTTGCATTCGTGTCATTACGATTTCGTGAGTCATGTTAACGGCTTTGAGGGGACTTGAGCTAGAGTTCCTCACGGTCACGCTAGCTAGAGATTCGTCTGTAAAAACTTGCATTTGTGGTCACAGTGGTGCTTATGCTAACCTTCCTATGGGGTAGAAATATACCTAGTTGGACGAATCTTATTGTGGCTAGCTGGTCCAGTGGCTAACGCGACGGGCTGGAGTTTTGAGACTCTCTGATCGCGGGTTCTATCCCGTCCGTGGTATGGTTTATCTAGATACTTATGCTAGATATCTAAATATCTAGCATACGTATCTTGGTTACAAGTATCTAGAAAACAAGTATGTAGGTCGCAAGTATCGAGAGTGCAAGCATCGAGAGTGCAAGTATCTACTGCGTTAAGAAAATTAATCACAGGTCTTGGCACTTTCGTTGTATTCACGTTCGTGAGAGATAAAACAGTAATACTTAAAGTAGGTAAATATTACTCTGGTAATTTATTGACCAATCCCTGTAAAAAAAATGACTGGGGGTCAAGGGTGTTATCAAGACTAAGATAATAAACCACAGAATGACCCACAGAAATAATAATACAATGGTAATACCTTTACTGTGATAAAGAAAAGGATGAGCCACAGAACAACACTGGACAACATGTTTTTTTAAGTGGCCCATCTTGTTCTTTATTGTATTCGTTGTATAATGCATTGTTTATCACGGCTAAAACAAGGAAAACGATGGACCATCGTGCCTTACAGGACGGTGGCGACAATGTCATGGTATCCCTGCAGATATGTCTGCAGAGTTCGTTTTCTCTTTCAAGTTAGGTGACCATACCAACGAGTGATACCAGCAATCGTTGTCAGTGTCTGGATCCACGAACGTAAACAAACATGGTTGTCAGTGTCTGGATCCATGAACGTAAACAAACATGGTTGTCAGTGTCTGGATCCATGAACGTAAACAAACATGGTTGTCAGTGTCTGGATCCATGAACGTAAACAAACATGGTTGTCAGTGTCTGGATCCACGAACCCAAACAAACATGATTGTCAGTGTCTGGACCCACGAACGTAAACAAACATGGTTGTCAGTGTCTGGATCCATGAACGCAAACAAACATGGTTGTCAGTGTCTGGATCCACGAACCCAAACAAACATGATTGTCAGTGTCTGGATCCACAAACGTAAACAAACATGGTTGTGTCAGTGTCCGGATCCACAAACGTAAACAAACATGGTTGTGTCAGTGTCCGGATCCACAAACGTAAACAAACATGGTTGTCAGTGTCCGGATCCACAAACGTAAACAAACATGGTTGTCAGTGTATGGATCCGCAAATGTAAACATGAAAGATCACTGGAAGGGAGAGCGTCGATTTCCATTAACGATTCCACTAAGAAATAAAAAGAAAAAGGTTTCTGCGTTGGGATGAAAAAATTCTCTACAACAGACAGCATGAAAGATAAGAGCTGGAACGCTATCAACCAGAGGACAGCAATGCCAATTGGTCGAGGGATCTGTTGCAAGGGTTATCTTTGAACGTTGGCCCTTAAACGAGCCACGGGGTTTTGAATACCGCGAAGGTAGATAAAAGTTCCCCTAAATTAGCGTCCATAATGCGGTGTGACACACCTGGGCGACACCAGTGAGAAACACCTGGGTGAGACACCTAGATGATACACCAATGACACCTGTGTAACACACCCGGGTGACACACCCGTGTGGCACACCTGGGTAACACGCCCGTGTGACATACCTGGGTGACACACCCGTGTGAGATACCTGGGTGATACACCTGGGTGACACACCTGGGTGACACACCCGTGTGACATAAGTGAATGATACACCTGTGACCAGTTTCGAGGTACTTTCTACCATGGCAACCCGGTGTGAGCACATGCGTCCTTGTTGACACCCTGTTCAGCCAGGCTGTTCCTGTTAGCAGCCCTGTGCAAGGTTGATTAAGAAGCACACAAGGAAGAAAAAAAATAGGGAAATTGCAATAAATCGTATAATTTTCAACACAATCGCAAAAATTCAAATGAAAAACTGGTCTAAAACTGGCCAATTTCTCATAGGACCCTTCACAAATAAAGAAATGGGTGAAATTTTTGAACGCCTAGCACGAATCAGGGCTCAGCAATACACCAGACGACAGGTGAAGCGAGGATCCAGATAGTATTTTTCATTACCTCTTCCCACCTCACATATCTGACATAGGCTCATACATCCCCCAGAAATCCTAAGTGGAAATAGAAAACGTGTCCCTACATGCAGCACAAAGGCTTGTTTCCTGGTGCTGGCTATATTAAGTGCAAAATGCCACTATCACCAGCACTCAGTATTCCCTGGAGACAGATGATAGACCGGAGGCATTAAGAAGTGCAGACATAGCTTAGCTCTTCTGGACAAAAGAAGCAGTAGAGCTCTTACCAAAAAAAAAAAAAATTACAGACCAGAAACACCAACATGAAATACACAATCTTTCAATGGGTAAGGAGACCACAAACTAAAAAAATTCTGGAAAAAAAAATCATGACCTACGCAACATGGATTTAGAGCGGGAAGATGATGCTTGTCATAAATGCTAGACGTTTATGATAAAATTGCGAGGTGATAGTTTTTAAAATATGGTCAATAACTATGACAGAAAAAGTAGAAAAATAGATTACCAAATTATGTAATTAATACAATATAAAGTATTACCCGATAACACAGTAAATGTGCCTTTACTGTTTGTCATCCTCATGACAGACATGGATAAAAACAAGAGCTTCAGCTTCTTGCCGTCAACTGCAGACGATATAAAGTCGTCTCGGTAGAACACACGGAAAAATTGCAAACAAATATGATAGTCTTTCAATGGGCAACGAAGTTACGTGATGTTCAGTAGGGATAAATTCCAATTTCAAAGATATGCAAAGAATAAGGAACTCGAAAGATGTGCTGAATATAAGGTAAAGAAGGGCCAACTCGTAGAATAAAAGGAGCATATAGAAGACATGGGTGTATGATGTCAGATGATCTTTCGTTTAAAGATCATAACGAGGCAAATTCCTAGAAGGTCAGAAAAAATGACAGGTTAGATAATGATGCCTTTCAAAACAAGAAAAACATTGCGTATGATGACATTATTCAAATCACTTGCGCACTCTCGTTTAGAATATTTTCTGTCTGATGTTGACGGCTCCGTTCCAGGCAGAAGATATGTCAGAACTGGAAAAGGTACATAGATCGTTTACTGCCTACGTAGAGCCAACAGGGCACTTAAAGTACTGAAAGCATCTCGAACACCTTCGAATCTACTCTCTTGAGCGAAGAGGAGAGAGAGATACCTGATAATACATACATGGAAGATACTCGAGAGCCTAGTTCCAAATCGACGCAACACTAGAACAATGTACTAGAGAGATATGGACGATGGCCTAAGACAGACCCTGTTTAGAAAAGAGATGAAACACTGTTTCAACATCCGAGGTCCAAGACACTTCAGCTTTCTGTCAGCAGATATTAGAAATATTGCTAGAACAGCGTTAAAAATTTTCAGGAGGAAACTGGATCACTACCTTATCCAAGTGCCAGATTAACCAGATTGTGATGGCTATGTGAACCAGCAAGCCGCCAGCAGTAAACGTCTAGTTGAAAAGGCAATCTGGCGCCAGTCCGGGCTGCGAGGGAAGGAAAACTCTTGAAACCGGTCACAGGTGTATCAGTGGTATGCTGATGTAAACAATGAAGGCAAATTATGTTGCTTTAACCTAGACGCGAAAGAGAGAGAGAGAGAGAGAGAGAGAGAGAGAGAGAGAGAGAGAGAGAGAGCGAGAGAGAGAGCGAGAGAGCGAGCGAGAGAGAGAGAGTGGGAGGGATTGAGGGAGGATGGAAGGGAGGGAAGGATGGTTGAATGGTCGCGTAACAGGGACGGAAGGAGGGGTAAGGGGAGGCCGGACGAATAGTGCGGAAAAATACTAGGAAGCGGAACAGCGCCGGAATGTACAATGAAAGAGAGAGCAGAGGACAAAATGGAACATGCAACTCTGTTACATAAACTCTTACTTTTACCGGAATATTAAAGTGAACGTAAATAAATGTTACGACAACGCTTTTCAGAAAAAAAAAAGCAAAAATAAAAATTTTAGAGAGGAAACTGAGCTGCCAGGTCAAAGAAGTCCCAGATCAACCAGACTGTGATGGCTTTCCGGGAGCAAAGGCGTAATATCGACAGGTAAAGGTATGAAAACCTTATGCAGAACAAGCTTCCATGGAGATAGTTTTGCTCATGGTAGAGCGAAATGTCCCAGTTAATAAACATTTTTCTGTATAATATGTCCTCATATCCACATGATGGATATGAGGACATATTATACAGAACACACGGATGATGGATATGAGGGCCAGTGTGCCAGAACACTTTCACCGATATATGCAACTTTCGTTTTACCTGTATTAGCAAATGAGTAAGGCAATTTAAGGACTGAGTAGTGTAAAGCAAGTGCTACTTGAGTACACTGGAGTACGATGTGGATAATCAGGTTCATTTTCTGAGCTCAGGAAGTGATGAAAAGCTTGTTAAGGAATGTAGAAAGTTGCCCAAGCAACATAGTGAACCAGTCTTTAGGCATCTGCTTTAGGCTGTGGGACTGACCACCTCCCCATATGCTTCTTCTGTCTGGTACTACAGCATATGTTCTTGTTCAGTCTTGGTGAACTTTGGGCTAAGATTATCATTCCTTCACCACGACACATTAATGTTTCTAAGCTTCGGTAACATCATTCTTCTTCTGTACATACTACTACGTTCTGTTTAGATAATCTACTTTAAGATTTCTTTGTGGTAAGTATTTATTAGGTATCTTGTATGCCTCTGTGTTCAGCTTTTCCAGGCACTGGTGAGGCTTTAGAGCTCTCATAATTGTTTTCCAGGGTATGTCTGATAGTTCCTTGATATAATTATCCCTGGAACAGTTAACAGATAACAGGTATATACTGACCACTAACAGAATATACTGAAACTAGATAATGACACAAAACCATGATTAGACAGGTTATACCGAATTTTGTTTCGTGAGGAAGCAAAATTTGTTTCTAATTGAACGATGAAGAGAAAAAAAAAATTTCAATCGAAAGAGGAAAATAAAAAAAAAACTCTGGAGGTTGGGAGGCAAAACATTTTCATTCGAGGAAGAAGACGAAATGTTTTATTTTTTTTTTAACTGAGGACTGAAGATTTTTTTTGTAGTGAAGATTTTTTTTTTTTGTAGAGACTAATTTCTCTTATTGAATGAAGGGAAATACGTTTTATTGATTGATGATAAAAAATTCTTATTGAGGATGAGGATCTTTTATTCATTAAGGAATTATTTTATTTTTTGAGTGATTATTATATTTTTATTGAGGGATTATTTTATTTTTTGAGGGTTTATTTTATTTGGGGGGGATTATTTTATTTTTTGAGGGATTATTTTATTTAAGGGATTATTTTATTTTTGACGATTTTATTTTTTTATGAAAGGGGTGAAGAACTTTTTTTTTTGAATTGAAGGCTGAATATTTGTTTTATTTTTTAATCAGGAGGAGAAATTTATTTTTTTTATCGAGGGATAAAGAATTTTTTTGAGATATGAATTTTATTTTGTAGACACAGAAATTTTTTTACATTGCGAGAGGAAAAAAAAAGTCATTTTTATTGAAGTTTTTTTTTATTGGCTTTCAAATAATTTTTATTGATGCCTGAGTAATTTTGTATAGAACTATAAAAAATTATTAAGAAATAGTTTTCTTTTTATTAAGGGAGGAAAGTTGTTATGAAGTTGGAAAGAGAGAAACGTTTTTCAGGGAGAAAATGAACGTTATAAACGTTTTTCAAGGAAAAATCAAACTTTTACATAGAAAAATAAAAAATTTTATGGAAAAAATAAACGTGTTTCATGGAAAAATAAACGTTTTCATGAAAAACGTTTTTAATGGGAAAAATGAACGTTTTGTATGGGGGAAATAAAAGCATTTAGATGAGAGGGCAGTGAAAAACATTAAACGAATGCAGTAAAACGTTTTATGCAGAGGACGGGAAAGTGTTTTGTGGATAAAATGGGAGAGAAGGGGGAAGGGGAGGAGGGAAGGGGAGGGGGAAGAGGTGGAGGAAGGGGAGGGGGAAGTGTTATTTTAGGAGTAGGAGGAAAAGGTTTTGTAGAGAGGAAGGGGGCAAAGATTTTTGAGAGAGAGAGAGAGAGAGAGGGGGGGGTTTAGAGAGAGTGAGAAAAGATTTTTCAAAGAGAGAGAGAGAGAGAGAGAGAGAGAGAGAGAGAGAGAGAGAGAGAGAGAGAGAGAGAGAAAAGGTTTTGTCAGAGAGGGAATAGGTCCGTAGAGAGGGAGGGGAAAAGGTTTACTAGAGAGGTAGAAAAAATGCTTTGTAAAGAAAGAGGAGAAACATTTATGAAGAGGAAGAGGAGATGAAAAATTTTTTTGCAGAGGAGGACTGATGAGACTAGAATGTGAGAGAGAGAGAGAGAGAGAGAGAGAGAGAGAGAGAGAGAGAGAGAGAGAGAGATAGAGAGAGAGAGACAGACAGACAGACAGACAGACAGAGAGGCCGACCGATACGGAATGTATCATAACAAAATCAAATTAGGTTCTCACAAGACAAGTACGAGAACTTCCATAATTTTTGCGACATTGAATCTGTAATATCAAGAACTGACGCGAAGAGGAAAAAGGCAAGTTAGAACTAGCCGGTATGGGACTGAGTTAGGTACGGTTTAGATAGGAGAATTTGGACAAGGATAAGTTCCATATCTACTACTGAGAGCATAGCGGGGGAGATCCTGCTGATAAAGGACTTTGAAGTAGAGTTACGTGATGAGGGAAGGTCTTAGTATTAACAGACCTGAATGAAGTCCATTCCACATGATCCATATTGGTTCATGGGTTCAGTGCTTCACCCGTGAGAATAATAATAATAATTAGTCAGGATTAGAGTAGTATGAGAAAGAATAGTTGGTTGAGATGATAGTTGGTCTTAGCTTGGGAAACAAAATTCTCATGTCCTCATGTCTCTGATCGTAATATCATCCTCTCCTCTTCTCACTTTCTTTCTCTCTCTCTCGTTTTTCGGGTGGTGGTTGGTAGCTAAATGGTTGTAGCTGTAAGAGTTCCAACGTGGGTGGTGTTATACTGTGCACCGTGCTGTTGATCAGTCTTCCCTGGGTACATACGACAGCCAGAGATCGTCACTCACACCATCTTCCTCGATATTTTTAGTCTGATCATGATCAATGAAGAGATGTGTAGTACAGTTAATTTCTCCACTTTGACGTATGGATTTCGGTCGTCACTATCTGCAGGTAATCGGGGATTTTTTTTTTTTGTCCATTTTTTAATGAATATGCCTTTTTTTTAGCTTTACGGATGGCAGACTTGAGCCAAACACATAAAGAGACGAGACCCGAGTGCCAACCACGGCCCTGAGCAGACACGCACACCATGAGCAAATAGCTGCCACCAGCACTCAGTAGGACCAGCAGCATCAGCATAACTATCAGATATATTAGCAGCAACAGTAGTACCACCGCTAGCAGCAAGAGGAGCAGTAGGGCAACCACTAGTGCTAACAACAGGAGCGCCAACTGCAGTAACATCATTAGTACCAACAGTAGCAAAATCAACGCTAGCAGCAGGAGTAGCGCCAACATTAATACCAAAAGCAGCAACAATATCAGTAGACCAACAGCAGCAGTAACAACGCCACTAACACCAACAGCAGTACCACTTTCACAGGCACCAGCAGTAAAAACAGCGGTGGTAGTAGTAGTAGTAGTAGTAGCACCATAACTAGCACCAGAAGCAGCAGCAGCATCAGCAGCACCACCATAACTAGCACCAGAAGCAGCACCACTACCACAACTAGCACCAGAAGCAGCAACAACAACAGCAGTAACACCCTACACAGCTGAGTAACAGCGGGATACAGTCCTAGTGATGAACCAGGCGGAGGGAGAGTATCACAGCGAATGCATTTTGCTGCCTGTGTAAGTCACCCCTGTACTGCCGCAATGCGGTCCCCGCCCCTAGTGGGGGTCCCTCGCCCCTAATGGGGGACCCCGCCCCTGGTGGGGGTTCCCGCCTCTATACCTGGAGTATACCTGGAGAGAGTTTCAAGGATCAAAGCCCCCGCGGCCCGGTCTTTGACCAGGTTTCCTGGTGGATCAGGGTCTGATCAACCAGACTGTTACTATAGAGAGTCCCAACCCCTAAGCCTAAGGGGATGTAGTGAGGGTCCCTGCCTCTTGTGGGGTGTGGTGGATGTCCTTGCCTCTAGAGTTGGAGGCTTCCTCCTCCAACGGAAGCGTGTTGAGTGACCACGCCTGATATTACTGAAAACGTGCTTGAGGGGGGGGGGTACCTTGCAGGAACGTGTTTTGGATCCACACCAACAGTAGCCAACCGTTGGAAGTGCTCGCTAGTGTTGTGGGCGTGATGGCCTCCGCCCATGATAGGGAAATGGAGGATTCTGAACATGGTGGGGGAGGGGGTTCCCCGCTCATCGTGGAGGCGTACTACCGCTCCGCCGTATAGGTGGTCGGACTGTGGGCGTGTGGGAGAAGTAGGGAAGCTTCATTCTACAGTGTGTAAGAGGCAGATTTATGTGATGGAGAGGGGAGGGAGAGTTATATGATGGAAGGTATGGAGTTATATGAGGGAAGGTAGGGAGAATTATATGAGGGAAGGTAGGGAGAGTTATGTGAGGGAGGGTGAGTATACAGCCCTTGGAGTTCACTGTAAGGGAAGGACTGGACAAGGCTGTTCAGTGAACAGTGTTCACCTCTTCGCTCACCCTCCCCACCTATTCCCCTATTCCTCCACACCTCTACCCCTCTTCCTCCCCACCTCTTCCCTCACCCTCTCTTTGTTTTATTACATATCATAATGGTGGATGTCTTAGTGGTGAACATTATTGTAGTGGTGCTTAAGACTGGTGGTGGTGGTGGTGGTGGTGGTACTTGGTGTTGGTTATTAATGAAGTTGTGGTGGTGCTTATCACGTTCCTGGAGGTGGTGGTAGTTTCCCGTTGTTATCTGTTGATAGTTCCGGAAACCATCGCTTCACCGATCTCAGACGACCTAGCCAGTCAGGATGTTGGTTCTAGGAGCACAGCCTGCAGCATAGGCTCCACTCTCTGCCTGATCAGGAAATCATTTGAGAAGTTGTCAGGCTTCTTCTTGAAGACAATCACGGGTCTGGTGGTAATTCTCTTTATAATTTAAGGGAAAATGCTAAAAATGTCTTAGACTTTTTCATTTTTATCATTTCCTATTGTAATTACATTTTCTGTTTTCAACATGGAGTTGGTCTTCCATTTACAGCTAAAACAGCACCATGTCGTCGAGAAATTGATTCACTACAGCATTTGAACAGTATCTAGGGAAAAATTAAACCAATTCCTCAAGCCAAACCAAACTCTTCCAAAGACGACGGTTGAGGAAATATGTTCCTGACTTGTTGTTCCAATTGACCGCACAGATGTTCGATAATATGTAGAACCGGCGATTGTGGATGCCAATCCAAGTGTTCGACTTCACTTTCATGTTCCTCGTGCCAGTTTGGAACAACTCTAGTGGTGCGAATTAGTGAATTATCGTCTCGGAAGCTAGCGCAAAAAAAGATCAGTAACACATTAAAGTTGATAATTCAGTCATTCGACAGTTCGGCAGTTCTGTCAGCAGAGTTCATATTATTTTGCTCAACCCTTGTATTACACTTCTGCTTTTATTGGATTAGTATGCGTCGTCTGCAGCGCCTCCCGCTCTCGTGAGGAGTAATAACAGCGTTCAAATTTGAAACTAACCCGTCCTATTCTTTCCTTGTGTAAATGATAATTTCGCTCGCTTGCGTTCCTGGGCGAATAGTCTTAAGTGATTTTTCTTGACATTCTTAATGATTTAAATATATTAGTTTATTTTGTCAGACGTTCTTTTACGTGAT
Organism: Cherax quadricarinatus; assembly: GCF_038502225.1. Lineage (NCBI taxonomy): Eukaryota > Metazoa > Arthropoda > Malacostraca > Decapoda > Parastacidae > Cherax > Cherax quadricarinatus. The sequence goes on from NC_091305.1 coordinate 24,890,525, forward strand.
CTTCAGATCTGCTTTTTCGCCTGTTGTAAAAAGGGGAGCGAGTGTGCAGCAATATTCCAATCTCGAGAGTGTAAGCGCCTTGAAGATTAACAACAATGGCTTATCATCTCTTGTTGTGAAGGCTCTTGTTATCAAGCCTAACTTTTTATTTACGTAGCGACGTAGCTGAAATTTGTCCTCGCTGAACATCATGTTATCTGTGGCACTATGGAAGACTGTTTACATCCCAGTGAAGATTTCCTGTATCGTCGTTGGCTGCTACTCACAAATTTCCTAAATCTGCTTGCAACAGCTAAATCAACTGTAGATATAAATCCAGATGTACTTCTGTTAAACCTTTTGAGGCCTAGTTTCTAGGCCTTATGTGTATCAATATATTCTTGCGCTACCTTCCACAATCTGTATGTGGAGTGCACAATAATCTAGCCGCTTAGGCGGCATAAATAAATCTAATGCATTCATTTATAGTCTAGTATGGTCTGCAAAGGACGATACAGTATTTTACTATCTTTTTATATGTCAGATTTAAGAATTGGGACAGCGATTACGGCGCCTTGAGTTCTGCTGGCATTGGTGGTGGTAGTGAAGGTGGTGGTTGTGGGGGTGATATTGGTAATGGTGATAGTGACAATGGTAGGGTGGTAATGGTGGTTGTGGTGTTGTCTCTACAATGTTTCACCATGCTTTCTATTTAAGAAAGATTAGTTGACGGTCCAGCCTCACATTCCGTATAAATATAATACACAGACCGACTCACTATTGCTAGTACTCACATAAAATACGCAATGTATATAGTGCATAGGTCAGGGGGGCAAGTCCTCATGTAAGTTCATGGGTATTTCTAGGTATTGGCTCTCTGGCCTTCGATGCAGGGTCACCAGCCTGTGTGTAGGTCAAGAGTCAGTAGCTACCTAATTTCATGGATATTCCTAGGTGTGAGCTGGCTGACCTTCCAGGCTGGGTCAGCAGTCTGTGTCGAGGTTTGGAATCCTGGACACACACACACAGCTATAGCTGGATCGATCCGACGTGCCGCTTCCATAATATTGCCAATAAAGTCGAAGTATTACCCATAAAATAGAGAAGTGTGTGCGTGTGCGTGTGCGTGTGCGTGTGCGTGTGTGTGTGTGTACTCACCTAGTTGTTGTTGCAGGGGTCGATTCACAGCTCCTGGCTCCGCCTATTTACTGGTCTTTACTAGGTCACTCGTCCTGCTCCAAGAGCTTTATCATAGCTCTTAGTAAAGCTATGTATGGATCCTGCCTCCACTACATCACTTCCCAGACTATTCCACTTCCTGACGACTCTGTGACTGAAGAAATACTTCCTAACATCCCTGTGATTCATCTGATTCTATTTTCAATTGTGACCCCTTGTTGCTGTGTCCCATCTTTGGAACATCCTGTCTCTGTCCACCTTGTCAATTCCTCTCAGTATTTTATATGTTAGTATCATGTCCCCCCTCCCTGTCCCTCCTGTTTTCCAGTGTCTTCAGGTCGATTTCCTTTAACCTCTCCTCGTAGGACATGCCCCTTAGCTCCGGGACTAGTTTTGTTGCAAACTTTTGGATTTTCTCTAATTTCCTTACGTCTTCGCTAGGTGTGAGTCTTGAACGATTCCTTATTGAGATGTCGGAATGCTATTCTTAGGTTTGCTAGGTGCCCATATGCTGCAGCAGTTATTTGGTTAATGTGCGCCTCAGGAGATGTGCCCGGTGTTATACCCACCCCAAGATCCTTTTCCTTGAGTGAGGTTTGTAGTCTCTGGCCCCCCTAGACTGTACTCCGTCTGCGGTCTTCTTTGCCCTTCTCCAGTCTTCATAATTTTGCACTTGGTGGGGATGAACTCCAAAAGCCAGTTTCTGGACCAGGTCTGCAGCCTGTCCAGATACCTTTGTAGTTGTGCCTGGTTCTTGTCCGATTGAATTCTTCTCATCAACTTCACATCATCTGCAAACAGGGACACTTCTGAGTCTATTCCTTCCGTGATGTCGTTCACATATACCAGAAACAGCGCCGGTCCTAAGACTGACCCCTTTTCAACCCCGCTCATCACAGGCGCCCACTCTGACACCTCATCACGTACCATGACTCGTTGATGCCTTCCCGTACGTGTTTGTGTGCGTATATACACGTACTCACCTATTTGTATTTACTTGTTTGTGATATTAGGGAGTCGAGTCTCAGCTACTGGCTCTTACTCGCTCCTAACCTCGTAGGCCCTGTTATACCTCTTCGTAAAACTATGCATTAAGCCTGCTTTCGTTACATTGTCCAGGTAATTGTACTTCTTGCCGTCCAGAGGCTGAAATAAAACTGAGTGACATTCCAATGTCTCGTCTGTTTCTTTAATTTCTAATTGTCCCCTTGTGTACCCATTACCTGCCTTTCTAATGGTTTATCCCTATCCATGTCCTTATCGGGTGTTCCCTGATTTTTCTATCCTCTAATGGAACTTCTCATATTTTATTTCGCTTAGCTCTGAGCTCTGGGACTGGTCTCGTTCCACACCCATACACTCTCACCACTTTCTTAACATAATTGTTCATGTGAGGGGGTTTTATTGTGGTTCTACACACTCAAAGATAGGCCTTTTATTTGTTGATATTGGGCCTGAATGACTGTTGAAATTCCTGAAAGCTACTCTTAGATTTGACTAAAGAGCATTCTCGACGAAGGCTATTCAGTTGGTGTGCCCCGGCGATATGGTATGCACTATGGTCACTCCTGGGACTTTCTCCTTGAGTGAAGTTTGCATCCAATATCCCTCGACTCTATACTCAATTTCCGGTCTTCTTGTCCCTTTCCCCAATTTTCATAACTTTAGAGACTGTCGGGTCCCAGCTAACTCAAAAGTTTATTTTCGCCTCTCCATTCATTGTGTATATAGTGTCCACAATTCTCTTTGACTCATTGGTGTGGTCTCTCCACTGAGAACACCTCTTTAAATCATTTGTACAGTTCCTTGCAGATTTCCTTGTCTTTTCTCGTGAGCTTTTACCCCTTCTTCAGTCTTATCACCTGATCCTCAGTTGCCGCCTTCTGTTGTGTGCGTGTGTTCTTGTGCGTGCAAGTGAGTGTACATGTGCGTTTTTCAATAGCGAAGCCATAGATGAATATCTTACTATGCACTGATATCTCTTCTAATGCTACACCAGCAGTACTTCATGGACCCGATGTTGGGGGGGGGGAGGATGTAAGGGTCATACAGCGCTTGGGGAACTGAAAGGAAGGGAAAGACAGCTGTAATTTCCAGGATCAAGAGCCCTTCCTCAGCATGGAAGCTGGAGTCAGCATCCTGTTCTAAACTCGTGTTATCTTCATGTGTTGTGTGCGAGTCTATATTTGGAAAACTTACTTTTAACACTTTCGTATATTTGGCGATTTCTTTACTACCATGTTTGCGAAGTGTTTTTTTGGTTTTATCCCTCCGAGGCCTTTCCAAGTTTTGGGAATGTCGCCGGTGTCTAGATTAAGTTTCCAGAGGCACTCTCTGAGCTACGTTAGTTGTTTGTGTCTTGGTGAATATAGTTTCTGTGCATTACCTGGGGCAGCATTCAGAGCTTCTTCCCAGTCCTGTGGTTTCAAATGATTTTTTTTTTTGCTCTCAGAATAAGGCTAGTTTATTCCTATTAATCACTAAGGGTGTAGCTTTCTTCCAGCAATGGTGCAATACCAGAAGTAACATTTATGAATTCTGCACAGGAGAAATACGTTTCTTATTTCTTTCCCTTACCATTCTTTCTTTGTTTTCTTTAGAAAGTCTGTAACGGTTGATTGAATCCTTGACTTACTGGCTCCGCCTGTAGGGGCAGCTTCCTTCATTTTTCTCTCAGAATTTTATTCCTTTTGGCAGCGATATATATGTGTGGGGGGGGGTGTTGCCCTTCGACTTGCCGCCCCTATTCTTGCCGAACACAGGTGTATTTGTGGCAGTGAAGCAGCAGACCGATTCGGGTACCATGGTCTTGTGTGCCGTAAATCCGAGGGAAAGATTGCAAGACATGAGGAGGTTAATAACATCAAGAGGAGCCTCACAACAGCCGGATGCCCAGCAGTAAGGGAGCCACCCCAACTATGCAGATCTGATGGCAGCCAGAAGCGTCCAGATGGTATCACACTTCAAGCCTGGACAGAGGGTAAACAGGTGGTGTGGGACTACACATGTGCAGCTACCTTGGCTGATACCTATCTCCAGTACACCAGGGAAGAAGGAGGGGCAGCTGCCAGCTTCAGGGAGTCCCAAAAGTATAGAAAATATGGAGAACTTGCCCATCATTATATGTTTGTTCCCATAGGCTCAAAGACCCTTGGCTCATGGGGAAAGAGTGCATCTAAGTTCTTTAAGGATCTAGGCAAAAGACTCATCAGGGTAACTAGGGATCCCAGGGAAGCTAGTTTTCTGTTCCAGCGACTCAGCGCTGCTGTTCAGAGGGATAATGCCTGCTGTATTTTGGACACGCGCCCAAGTTCTGAGGAGCTGGATGAGATTTTAACATTATAATCAGTGACAAACATGTAACAATATGTACTAGACATTTCTCTCTCCCATCTCATGTACTGTATATCAACAATGTATCTCTTAAACCTTATATATATATATATATATATATATATATATATATATATATATATATATATATATAATATATATATATTATATATATATATATATATATATATATATATATATATATATATATATATATATATATATATATATATATATATATATTTATTATTGATCACTTTCTTAGTATTACATTTTCCTCAAATTTCCGATTTCAGTTTATGGTAATCAGAATATGTGGTTTTATATCGCACAGTATTCACGCAAAAGGAGTAACCGAGAGAAATGGGCAGATGAATCTTAAATTTTCTAACCTGTTTCCATGCTCCCGCAACCTGATCCTGGGACAGGCTTGTCCGTTGCTTGCCTGGTCATCCAGGCTGTTGCGGTTGGCGGCCCGTTGGCCAACAGCCTTGACGGAGACTCTGGGAGAGTTTCCGCTTAGAGACTTCTACACTCGTTCCGGCAGTGTTTCTTTGGCAGAGTGTTGAATAGTCTAGGACCACGGATATTGATACAGTGTTCTCTTGTTGTGCTCGTGGCGCCGTTCACTGGTTTTACCTTACACTTCCTCCTCCCAAATCTCTCACTTTAATAGGCTGTTATGGTACTGTGTAGGTACGTCAAGTATCTTCCATGTATATATTATGATCTCTTTTTCCTCCGCTCCATATTCAGAACTTTTAGGCGTTCCCAATAGTTTGTGTTTTATCAGTTCTATGCAGGTTGTTAATGATCTCTGTATCTGCTGTTTTTCCAGCCCTGAATGGTGCTGTCATCACCGAGCAGCACTAAAGTCGTGAGGTCAGAGTCGATTTAAATAGCGTTATCAGTTGGTTTAGAAAGACACGTAAGCAAACACTATAACATATTTATTAGAAAACGTTTCGGTCCTGGGACCTTGATCACTTCTAACATACAGAGGTAGAAAGACATTATATATATAGGCGGAGAGTGAGATGTGACGCACGTGACCTGAGGAATGTCATAAGAACATAAAAATTGAGGAACACTGTAGAAGGCCTACTGGCCCATGCGAGGCAGGTCCTTATCAAAACAACCTCTGCCTATGATGAGGACGGGTAGACGATGAAATCATGTGACTCCTGTGTTGTTGGGTTGGTGCTGCTTAAGTATCATGTATGCCAATGTTTTTGAAATTTTGTAGTTTCCAGTGTTGCGTTCTATAGTGTCGGTGACGGCGATTAGTGAGGCTTCTAGGCACCGTCGGCGTCTGAGGTCTGGTTCGGTGAGAACGAGTTGTGCCTCGTTCCAGTTCATCAAATGCCCCGTGGAGTCTCTGTGGAGGACACAGGCGTACCTTACATCGTCTCTGTTAGAGGCATTTCATGCTCATTCAGGCGGACTGCAAGATCTCTGCCTGTCTCGCCTACATATTTCTTGGGACAGAACCCACAGGGGATAGTGTAGACGACTGCTGTAGAAGTTAGAGGTGTGGGGCTGCGTTTTGTAGTGAGGTCTTTGATAGAGGATGTGTTTATGGTGGAAACGTTGATGTTACTCATAGCAAGTGCCCGGCGAGTATTCGTGGCAACATCGCCACTTGGGAGTACTATGAACTGTTTAGGGGGCTGTTCCATGGGCGGTTTGTTGAGGATAGCTTGTGCCTTGAGTCTGCAATCTCGGATGAAGAAAGATGGGAACTGAAGACGTGTAAAGGCTTGTGTTATGTAAGTGCATTCTTCTTCTAGAAAACAAGGGCTGGAGATGCGAAGAGCTCTCAAGAAGCCAATGAGGACTCCTCTCTTAGTGCGGGTGTCTTGGTGTGAATAAAAGTGTATAAGATCGTCCTTGTTGGTAGGTTTTTCTATACACTTTGAAGAGAAGTTTGTCACTGTCGGGAGATCTGCACAGTAGAACGTCGAGGAAAGGAAGTTTGCCATCATTTTCGAGTTCAAGTGTAAACTTTATTGATGGTTCAACTGCATTGATCTTGTTGAGAAGGGCCTGGATATTGAGACGTCTCGGATAGAAAACCAATATATCATCAACGTATCTTAGCCAGGTAACGGTGTTGGGAATGAGGGTGCTGAATTTCTCTGTCTCCAAGTTTTCCATGAAGAGGTTGGCAAGCACAGCACTGAGCGGGCTGCCCATTGCCATCCCAAAGCATTGTTTGTAACAGTTGTCCTGATACTTGAAGAAGTTGAAATTAACACACAGTTTCACTAGATTGATGAAATCTAGAAGAGGTAAAGGGAGGTCGTGGTTTTCAGTGAGCCTCTGTCTCAGAATGTTGATTGCAGCGTCAGTAGGAACGTTGAGCCTAGGGCTCAAGTTTACTACTGGCATCAACAAGAAACATAATCTAGTGGATACGGCGATGTTGCCACGAATACTCGCCGGGCACTTGCTATGAGTAACATCAACGTTTCCACCATAAACACATCCTCTATCAAAGACCTCACTACGAAACGCAGCCCCACACCTCTAACTTCTACAGCAGTCGTCTACACTATCCCCTGTGGGTTCTGTCCCAAGAAATATGTAGGCGAGACAGGCAGAGATCTTGCAGTCCGCCTGAATGAGCATCGAAATGCCTCTAACAGAAACGATGTAAGGTACGCCTGTGTCCTCCACAGAGACTCCACGGGGCATTTGATGAACTGGAACGAGGCACAACTCGTTCTCACCGAACCAGACCTCAGACGCCGACGGTGCCTAGAAGCCTCACTAATCGCCGTCACCGACACTATAGAACGCAACACTGGAAACTACAAAATTTCAAAAACATTGGCATACATGATACTTAAGCAGCACCAACCCAACAACACAGGAGTCATCATAGGCAGAGGTTGTTTTGATAAGGACCTGCCTCGCATGGGCCAGTAGGCCTTCTACAGTGTTCCTCCATTTTTATGTTCTTATGACATTCCTCAGGTCACGTGCGTCACATCTCACTCTCCGCCTATATATATAATGTCTTTCTACCTCTGTATGTTAGAAGTGATCAAGGTCCCAGGACCGAAACGTTTTCTAATAAATATGTTATAGTGTTTGCTTACGTGTCTTTCTAAACCTACTTGTCGGTATTTATTACCAAGGTTTATACCAGCGTTATCAGTGGCAGTATTTCTAATGTTACCAGAGATCCTCATTATTCACGAGACATCTGTCTAGCTTTCCCAACATTTACAGTAATGTGCTTTCTAAACGATAGGGCCGAGCTACAGGAGTCAGGGGAAATTACCCAAACTCATCGGTTATGCTTGGAACTCAATAGACAAAAACTCAAAGATAATAAGGACACAGCAATTCTCCAAAACTCTAACTCGGGTTTCTAGTGAGACAGAAAATATAAATTAAAACAGAGTATTCAACCATTCAACAGAATGGAAGATGAATATAAGGAAATTTGGAGTGACTATTTCGGAATATCTCCCGCTTATAGATAACAGTAGTTTTGTAAAATGCCAAGTGTAGATTGTAACTAAATGTGACACGTTACCTGTCAAGTATGTCTTATTAAATGCTAAATGGGACATGTTATAACTACCAAGCGGGGATTGTTAACTCCTAATATTGATTTCTTAACTCACAATTGGGATTTATTAACTCCCAACTGTATTTGAACTCCCAACTGCAGTAACTCCCAAGTCCGGTTTAACTCCTAATTATACCTCCTTGATGTGGTGACTTTTTTTTTTTTTTTTTTGGCACTTACAATATTTGCGAAATACGAAAATGAAATCTTTGTACCATAAAGACCATGTTGTTATAACTATGTGAGCCTGAGGGCCGCTGGCATAAACAACCTGGGTGATCAAGTAATCAGCAAAGATCTACAACTTTCTAAGGTAAGACCCTCCAAACCGGACACAGGTATATCACAGACATGACACGAGTATTTAACATACGTTGTCACAGAGAAATGCAACAACCGGTGCAGCGTCGTTTAGGCTGTTGTAATTAGTACGTTAATTATACCCGATTAATGTTCCATTTCTTAAATACAGCGATTTATGATTAGGAAAATATAATTTGTATCATGTGTATACCAGTGGTATATATATATATATATATATATATATATATATATATATATATATATATATATATATATATATATATATATATATATATATATATATATATATATATATATATATATATATATATATATATATATATATATATATATATATATATATATATATATATATATATATATATATATATATATATATATATATATATATATATATATATATATATATATATATATATATATATATATATATATATATATATATAATATGTATATATTAATGAGACAGCACACGATTTATTGCATTTTATTGAAAAGACGTTTCGTCCACCAGCGACTTCATCAGTTTTTCTCAATAAAATGCCATAAAAAGCATATTGTGTGTGTTACGAACACCAAGGAACAACCCAAGCAAATAAAAGCAGACACATGAAGGTAGTCTTTTAGCACCTGAATATTCCCTTCAAGATATTTGTAGTGTGTACAGAGTGTATATTATCAGCAGAGTACTAATGAGCGAGAAAGCAAACAGCCCCTCGCTGCGGTAGATTTATAACCTCAAGACAGACCCAGTATGTTACGAGTATAACGACCAGAGTTAGAGTAACCTCAGCCCGGCTGGGGAAAGCATGGTCTTGCCCAACACTTAGTGTCTGTGAGTTGAACAGCGAATCGGAGCAGCGGGGGCGCTGATAAACTGCTCTAACCTGACTGCCAGTTTGGCTGGTCTAGAGGGTATACATAAATGGGTGTGTGATGAACGCCGAATAATTTGTAACATAAGTGCACGCCACGGTGTCTCATTAATTGATCTTACTTAAACGGGAAAGTCAATTCTCACTTGACAAGACAGACAGCTCATTCTGTGTAGTAGCAAAAGTTGCTGGTGACTTGGTCGCCATTTGCCAGCTGATGCAATGTACATAAGTGCCAGGAAGTTTGAAGGTCAGGTGAGGGAAAGATGACCAGCTCAGATACTCCTGAGGGACAGCTGACCACTGATTATAGGGAAGGAGAGTGTAGATTAGTATGAAGCTCAGGCTTCCAGTAAGATAGGTAAATGTTTCTTTCTCTCTCCCCGCCTCCTTTCTCTCTCTCCCCTCCTTTTTCTCTCCTCGCCTTTCTCTTTCTCTCTCCCCTCCTTTCTCTTTCTCTCCCCTCCTTTATCTCTCTCCCCCTCCTTTCTCTAGCCTTCCTTTCTCTCTCTCTCTCTCTCTCTCTCTCCCTCCTTTCTCTCTCTCCCCCTCCTTTCTCTCTCCCCTCCTTTCTCTCTCCCCCTCCTCTCTCCCCTTCCTTTCTCTCTCTCCCCTTCTCTTTCTCTCCCTATCACGCACACATACACTTCACATTTTTTTTATATATGTGACACGGTTGGAAATCAAGATATTTTCTCCATTCCAGGTGAGTCCAGCAGGCTGTCAGCACTACAGGTGAGTCCAGCAGGCTGTCAGCCACTGCAGGTGAGTCCAGCAGGCTGTCAGCCACTGCAGGTGAGTCCAGCAGGCTGTCAGCCACTGCAGGTGAGTCCAGCAGGCTGTCAGCCACTGCGGGTGAGTCCAGCAGGCTGTCAGCCACTGCGGGTGAGTCCAGCAGGCTGTCAGCCACTGCGGGTGAGTCCAGCCGGCTGTCAGCCACTGCGGGTGAGTCCAGCCGGCTGTCAGCCACTGCGGGTGAGTCCAGCCGGCTGTCAGCCACTGCGGGTGAGTCCAGCCGGCTGTCAGCCACTGCGGGTGAGTCCAGCCGGCTGTCAGCCACTGCGGGTGAGTCCAGCCGGCTGTCAGCCACTGCGGGTGAGTCCAGCCGGCTGTCAGCCACTGCGGGCGAGTCCAGGAGGCTGTCAGCCACTGCGGGCGAGTCCAGGAGGCTGTCAGCCACTGCGGGTGAGTCCAGCAGGCTGTCAGCCCCTGCGGGTGAGTCCAGCAGGCTGTCAGCCCCTGCGGGTGAGTCCAGCAGGCTGTCAGCCCCTGCGGGTGAGTCCAGCAGGCTGTCAGCCCCTGCGGGTGAGTCCAGCAGGCTGTCAGCCCCTGCGGGTGAGTCCAGCAGGCTGTCAGCCCCTGCGGGTGAGTCCAGCAGGCTGTCAGCCCCTGCGGGTGAGTCCAGCAGGCTGTCAGCCCCTGCGGGTGAGTCCAGCAGGCTGTCAGCCCCTGCGGGTGAGTCCAGCAGGCTGTCAGCCCCTGCGGGTGAGTCCAGCAGGCTGTCAGCCCCTGCGGGTGAGTCCAGCAGGCTGTCAGCCCCTGCGGGTGAGTCCAGCAGGCTGTCAGCCCTGCGGGTGAGTCCAGCAGGCTGTCAGCCCCTGCGGGTGAGTCCAGCAGGCTGTCAGCCCCTGCGGGTGAGTCCAGCAGGCTGTCAGCCCCTGCGGGTGAGTCCAGCAGGCTGTCAGCCCCTGCGGGTGAGTCCAGCAGGCTGTCAGCCCCTGCGGGTGAGTCCAGCAGGCTGTCAGCCCTGCGGGTGAGTCCAGCAGGCTGTCAGCCCCTGCGGGTGAGTCCAGCAGGCTGTCAGCCCCTGCGGGTGAGTCCAGCAGGCTGTCAGCCCCTGCGGGTGAGTCCAGCAGGCTGTCAGCCCCTGCGGGTGAGTCTGTCAGCCCCTGCGGGTGAGTCAGGCTGTCAGCCCCTGCGGGTGAGTCCAGCCAGGCTGTCAGCCACTGCGGGTGAGTCCAGCCGGCTGTCAGCCACTGCGGGTGAGTCCAGCCGGCTGTCAGCCACTTCGGGTGAGTCCAGCCGGCTGTCAGCCCCTGCGGGTGAGTCCAGCAGGCTGTCAGCCCCTGCGGGTGAGTCCAGCTGTCAGGCTGTCAGCCACTGCGGGTGAGTCCAGCCGGCTGTCAGCCACTGCGGGTGAGTCCAGCCAGGGCTGTCAGCCAGCCCCTGCGGGCTGCGGGTGAGTCCAGCAGGCTGTCAGCCCCTGCGGGTGAGTCCAGCAGGCTGTCAGCCCCTGCGGGTGAGTCCAGCAGGCTGTCAGCCCCTGCGGGCGAGTCCAGCAGGCTGTCAGCCCCTGCGGGCGAGTCCAGCAGGCTGTCAGCCCCTGCGGGCGAGTCCAGCAGGCTGTCAGCCCCTGCGGGCGAGTCCAGCAGGCTGTCAGCCCCTGCGGGCGAGTCCAGCAGGCTGTCAGCCCCTGCGGGCGAGTCCAGCAGGCTGTCAGCCCCTGCGGGCGAGTCCAGCAGGCTGTCAGCCCCTGCGGGCGAGTCCAGCAGGCTGTCAGCCCCTGCGGGCGAGTCCAGCAGGCTGTCAGCCCCTGCGGGCGAGTCCAGCAGGCTGTCAGCCCCTGCGGGCGAGTCCAGCAGGCTGTCAGCCCCTGCGGGCGAGTCCAGCAGGCTGTCAGCCCCTGCGGGCGAGTCCAGCAGGCTGTCAGCCCCTGCGGGTGAGTCCAGCAGGCTGTCAGCCCCTGCGGGCGAGTCCAGCAGGCTGTCAGCCACTGCGGGTGAGTCCAGCCGGCTGTCAGCCACTGCGGGCGAGTCCAGCAGGCTGTCAGCCCCTGCGGGCGAGTCCAGCAGGCTGTCAGCCCCTGCGGGCGAGTCCAGCAGGCTGTCAGCCCCTGCGGGCGAGTCCAGCAGGCTGTCAGCCCCTGCGGGCGAGTCCAGCAGGCTGTCAGCCCCTGCGGGCGAGTCCAGCAGGCTGTCAGCCCCTGCGGGCGAGTCCAGCAGGCTGTCAGTCAGCCCCTGCAGGGCGAGTCGAGTCCAGCAGGCTGTCAGCCCCTGCGGGCGAGTCCAGCAGGCTGTCAGTGCGGGCGAGTCCAGCAGGCTGTCAGCCCCGGCGGGCGAGTCCAGCAGGCTGTCAGCCCCTGCGGGCGAGTCCAGCAGGCTGTCAGCCCCTGCGGGCGAGTCCAGCAGGCTGTCAGCCCCTGCGGGCGAGTCGAGCAGGCTGTCAGCCCCTGCGGGCGAGTCGAGCAGGCTGTCAGCCACTGCGGGCGAGTCCAGCAGGCTGTCAGCCACTGCAGGCGAGTGCGGGCGAGTCCAGCAGGCTGTCAGCCCCTGCGGGCGAGGCTGTCAGTCCAGCAGGCCAGCCCCTGCGGGCGAGTCCAGCAGGCTGTCAGCCCCTGCGGGCGAGTCCAGCAGGCTGTCAGCGAGTCCAGCAGGCTGGCGTCCAGCAGCTGTCAGCCCCTGCGGGCGAGTCGAGCAGGCTGTCAGCCCCTGCGGGCGAGTCGAGCAGGCTGTCAGCCACTGCGGGCGAGTCCAGCAGGCTGTCAGCCACTGCAGGCGAGTCCAGCAGGCTATCAACTACTACAAGTGAGTCCTAATTTAGAACATTGTAGCACTGACTTTGGATACGGTATGGCTCTCTGCCATACAGTTAGGCCCAGTCTGTTCTCTAGACCGGAATACTGCTGTACCCTAACATCTCAGTTTAAGGCAGGCGGCGAAACTGCAGATCCGGAGAATGTGCAGAGAGCCTTCACTTCTCGCAGAAAAATTCAGTCAAGCGCCTAAATTACTGGGAACGTTTGAAGTCCCTCGGTCTGTACTCCTTGGAACAGCCACAACAAGAACAAGAACATTAAGAACTAAAAGAACACGAGGAACTACAGTAAGAGCAACCACTACAAGAACATCAACAACAAGAACAACAACCACAACAAGAACAACCATAACAAAAACAACCAGAACAAGAACAAACACAGAAAGAACAAACCACAACAAGAACAACGCAACAATAACATACACAAGAACAACACCCACAACCAGAGCCACAAGAACAACACAACAGTAACCACAATAAGAACTACAACCACAACAAGAACAACCACGAAAACAACCACAAGAGCAACAAACATAAGGACAAACATAAACACAATGAAAAACACAGTAAGAACAACAAACGCAAAACCAAACACAGAACAAGCACAACAATAACAACCACAACAAGAACAACCACAAGAGCAACAAAAATAAAAAATAAGAACAAGCACAATGAAGACAAACACAATAAGAACAAACACAGTAAGAACAAACACAAGAACAAACACAGCACGAACATTACCACCGGAATTCACCAGAAACAAAATTACTTCAAGCTTCTTTAATGGCGTCTTGCAATCTTATTAAAATATCATTATACTCGCGCCATTTACACTTTTAATGGCAGTGTATAATGACTGTAGTCGTTCCCCCCCTCCCTCTTCCCCCTTTCCTTCCATCTTCTTCCCCACCCTCTTCTTCCCCTCCTCCTTTTCCCTCTTTACATCTCTTCCCCTACATCTCCACCTTCTTTTTACTCTCCCTTTTCCTTTCTCCTCCTCCTTCCTTCCTTCACCTTCCGATTTCCCTCCTATTTTCACCCCTTCCCCTCACTTCTCTCTCTCTCTCTCTCTCTCTCTCTCTCTCTCTCTCTCTCTCTCTCTCTCTCTCTCTCTCTCTCTCTCTCTCCGCTCATTATAAAGAAAAAGGCTGATGTTCTTAACTGTACCCAAGTGAAGGGTAGTCTTGGCGTCACTTGATTATGACCAAAGAACTCTATCTGTATCCCATAAAAACTCGTCACTACTGGCATAAAGTAGTCTGTCTATCTAGCTGTCTGTTGACTGTCATTCTGTCCGAGTCCGGACTGTCTGTCTTGTGGCTAGCTAGCAGATCTGTGTCGGCGTGACGTGAGTGAATCTTCATTGTTGTCATGATGAAGAATATTATTTATTATGCAAATTATCCAATAATGCATAAGCTAGACTAACCCGAATCTAATTGTGTCTAGCCTTTGTGCCTAACGATCCTCATTACTGAACCGCATTATTAAATTTGCTTAATTTATCCCAGAGATGCTGGAGGGACATGGGCTCATTGTGTGTGTGTGTGTGCGCGCGCACACACACACACATACATACACACACACAAGAATAAAAAGGAGGTCTCCTAGGAGATAAACAGTCCAAAGAGGTGTTCACAGTGGAATCCAGGGAAGACACCTGAGAGACGATGGAATATTGTAAACCAACGGAGACTGGCAAACATCCTCCCGTCGGGGAATGCAGTGAAGAAACTGCTGAGTGAGCTGGAAGCATCGAAAAACAATGGGATCTGATAATATTCTTCCCCGGGTTCTGAAAACACACGATACACTATGAGCACCACTAGAAAAACACCTTCAGTATTTCACTGGCCATGTCGCAACCACCAGAAATATGGAAAAATAGCGAGTGAATTCCAATATTCAAGGAAAAGGACAGACAAGAAGTGCTGTAGTGCGGACCTGTGACCATGCACAATGTCCAAGACATTCGCGAAGATGATCAGAAGGAAAACGTTGGATCACCTAGAGGAGAGAGACTTAATAAAAGACAACAAGAGCGCACTTAGAGAGGAAGAGGCCTATATATTTGTTCGTGGAAACAAAACAAGACAGGAACGAAATGCCCAACAAATAGTTACTGAAGAATCAGTGTGTTGCACTCGAACATAGTGGAATTGAGCAAGGAATTGAATGGAATAGCAAGAGCGGAAAACGCAGATGTCATAACCATTTCAGTGGCAAGGTTCCATGGAATAATACCATGCATTGTTTTCAAAATAGTATCAAACAACAAGAAAAAAGAATGAGAAACAAGGTGGAGACAATAGATATATGCCGTCAGTTGGTGCAAAAACACACAAATGCAGGAGTTCGTTATATGTACAGCATTTTGCCCATTACGGGGCTTTTTCAAGTATATAATAGATATGAGAGGGCAGTGGCTTATATAGACTTTTATTTGTTATGTTCTCGAAAATTACAGTGATGAGTGAAAATATATAGGAATATATAACTCCAGAATTTGTGCCACTCCCACTATGGGAGAAAGAGTGGTGTGGCACTGATGATCAGTCGCTGCCGGAGACTTAAAGAACTGGGAAGCATGGAAACCAAAGAGTTCAAAAATTATATTGCAGTTAGTGATGATTGGCGCACCATAGTGGTAATAGTGGCTATGGTACATAGCTTACCCTAGAACACAAGTGGACCAAGGGCGGAAAACAGCGTTATTAAAAGGGTCAACGATGCATATACATTAGAACAGCAGCCGAAAGATGGAGAAGAGCTGAAATTAAATCACTGAGCCATCGCTTTAAACGTCAGATGGGCGAAAGTCCTGATTGGAGGTTCCCCAGGGAACTGTGCTGGCGGTGTTACTGTTCCTGATAGTTGTAAATGACGTACCGCAAGCGACTGAGTCCTGTGTGTCTGTTCGCTAGCATAGAATTAATGAGAAAATCAGAAGATGAGTGAGATTTCAGGATGTAAGAATTTTAGAATTAATCTGCTTTTTTTGTTTATACGTAAATTACTCCAGGTACACTTTTTCTGTCTCAGAGACAGAGATTCCTCGTTTGTTACTCAAAAATATCTTGTAAAAGCCAAGGGATTGCAGAAAGACACCCTATTATTATTATTATTATTATTATTATTATTATTATTATTATTATTATTATTATATTTCCTGGTGAGTACTAAAAATTTATGGATCATGCAGCGCTTGGAGATTGAGATTTAATCAAATTTGATCCCATATAAGTATATGTTGTCCAAATACAGACAATATATACACCGTGAACAAATAGCTGTTGTACTTGACTAACTACAGTCATCACATATACCCAGAGTTCATAACGTGGAGGTGGCTGCTACCCAAGAAGCTACTTTACAGGCAAAGAGATGAAGGCTGGGTATTAGAGAGAGGTGACTGACCACTACCTCTGTGAGAGGAAAAGGAAGGTCCGTTTCATACACTGGGTTACAAGCTCACCTTCATATGATTATGATGATGAGGGAGCTTTAGAGAAAGCTAGGAAAGCAAGAGAAGTAATGACTACTTACACTTTTGTGATTGTTTAAAAAATAGAAATTATGATGATAGTCTTTGCTAAGTATGTAAATCACTGGGAATTTGCAGATAACTCATTTATTTCTAGTTTCACTTAATGATTACAATTACTTTGACACCTGAGAATGCACATAATGCATAGCACATCTTAGAAGGCAGCATATGTATGTTTTAGGATGTCAGAGTCGATTACTCTTCTACCTCAAGACTAGTCCATGCCACTTCACTCATCCAGATTGAAATTTAAAGACCCAGTGTAAAACACTGTTCAACTTTCACCCAGTTGGGAAAGAAAATAGATTCTACTGTCTCTGTTAGCGTGAATGTCACCTGCCCTTCACGGTATGTCCCTTATACACAAGATGGGAGTCTCTCTCATTCCTCACTATGGAAGTCCCTCACAGTATGAGCCCCTTCTCATTACTCTGTGCAACGACAGAGTCCCTTATGTACTCTGCTGTATCTCCCTCTAAGATCACTCACATCTGTCCTCTAAAAGGGTTGTCCACACGTACAGGAAAATCAAATCAAATGTGAAGTTCATGTGATGAAGCAGGAAATCACAAGTTAAAGGTTATGCCCAGAAGCATTGTTAAAATAAACTCAGTGTATATTAATCTATTATAATTAGTTTTTTACATGAATTAAACATGGGGTGGAGCGTTGACCTGGCTCCTGCTGGAGAGCGTTGACCTGGCTCCTGCTGGAGAGCGTTGACCTGGCTCCTGCTGGAAAGCGTTGACCTGGCTCCTGCTGGAGAGCGTTGACCTGGATCCTTCTGGAGAGCGTTGACCTGGATCCTGCTGGATAACGTTGACCTGGCTCCTGCTGGAGAGCGTTGATCTGGCTCCTGCTGGAGAGCGTTGACCTGGCTCCTGCTGGAGAGCGTTGACCTGGATCCTGCTGGAGAGCGTTGACCTGGCTCCTGCTGGAGAGCGTTGACCTGGCTCCTGCTGGAGAGCGTTGACCTGGCTCCTGCTGGAGAGCGTTGACCTGGCTCCTGCTGGAGAGCGTTGACCTGGCTCCTGCTGGAGAGCGTTGATCTGGCTCCTGCCGGAGAGCGTTGACTTGGCTTCTGCTGGAGAGCGTTGACCTGGCTTCTACTGGAGAATGTTGACCTGGCTCCTGCTGGAACAAAAGTAAAGCAGTGCGTATTGCAAGGAAGAGGGAAGACCTGAGACGGAGCACAGCATGAAAGATGAAAAGTTGTAAATATAAGTAAAATAAAAATTATATGGTAAGAGGCACGACAGAAGATGAATAGGAATTCTTAAGAAAACTAGAGAGACTGAAAGAGACCCTTTGCTTATAAATTAAATTACCAAAACCTCTCTTCCCCGACGCTGGTCACCTTATAGTGGCGGTGGCGGTGGCATCTCTTTCGACACAAATGAATATTTACCCTTTCGTCTAAACTTGCTCACACTCCTGGCCACTGACATGGAACGTTGGACGGACATAGATTGCAGAATGTGAAAAGTGGGCGAGTAAAGTGGTCACGATAGTAGCGAGTTGTTATCGATAGCGTAAATTTAACGCATAATAAGACCGTTCGTAGTCATCCTTGCTGCGATGTGTGATGTGCAAGCCCTAAGTGTCTACTTGATCAGGCCTTTAACAAGGAGACAAGACTGGGGAACACAGGGTAACAAGTACTTGGTGTTGGTCTGCTCATTGCTCCTCGTTAAGACCAGCTTGTCAACGGGTAATGGTGTGGCCTTAACAAAGGTCTTGTCTAATTTCTATCTAAATGAGGCAATCTACATACAGATATAACGTGTAATGCACACAGATTGTAATTTTCTAGTGTGTGTCAAAAGACTTCAAGCCTGACAACAGAAAGGGTCCAAAGACTTCAAGCCTGACAGAGGACTGGAACAAAGTCTTGAAGTACAACATAGTTTGTGGACAAAAATTTTTTTAAGTCTGCTGAGCGGTGAAGAGATTCCTTGTAGCTTATCTCACACGGTGTTGGGATGTTAAAGCTTTAAGCTGAAGCAAAGTTGACACTTAGGGTTACTTTCAAGGCTTTATGTTTAATACATTGGCTTGACAATGTGCTCTCTTTAACCGTCCATGTTGATGTGAAACATCGCCCATACTGGTGCGAAACATTACCCGCCCATATTGGTGATAAACAGAGCCCACGTAGTGCGAAACAGCGAGTATGAAACAGTGACATTGAGTGTAAAAGAGTGACAGTATGAGTGTGAAACAGTGACAGTATGTGTGTGAAACAATGACAATATGAGTGTGAAACAGTGACAGTATGAGTGTGAAGCAGTGACAGTATGAGTGCGAAACAGTGACAGTATGAGTGCGAAACAGTGACAGTATGAATGTGAAAGTGACAATATGAGTGTGAAACAGTGCATCTGTGGGTATGAAACGTCGCCAGGTATGAAACATCGCCCAGGTGTGAAACATCACCCAGATGTGAAACATCGCCCAGGTGTGAAACATCACCCAGATGTGAAACATCACCCAGGTGTGAAACATCACCCAGATATGAAACATCACCCACATGTGAAACATCACCCAGATGTGAAACATCACATAGATGTGAAACACCACCCAGATGTAAAACATCGCCCAGGTGTGAAACATTGCCTAGGTGTGAAACATAACCCAGATGTGAAACATTGCCCAGGTGTGAAACATCGCCCAGGTGTGAAACATCGCCCAGATGTGAAACATCTCCCAGGTGTGAAACATCGCCCAGATGTGAAACATCTCCCAGGTGTGAAACTTCACCCAGGTGTGAAACATCACCCAGGTGTGAAACATCACCCAGGTGTGAAACATCACCCAGGTGTGAAACATCGCCCAGGAGAGAAACATCACCCAGGTGTGAAACATACCCAGTTGTGAAACATCGCCCAAGTGTGTAATATCGCCCAGGTGTGAAACATCGCCCAGATATGAAATATCGCCCAGATGTGAAATATCGCCCAGATGTGAAATATCGCCCAGATGTGAAACATCGCCCAGGTGTGAAACATCTCCCAGATGTGAAACATCGCCCAGGTGTGAAACATCGCCCAGGTGTGAAACATCTCCCAGATGTGAAACATCGCCCGGGTATGAAACATCACCCATCTTGAAAAAAAAATTCTACAGTAAAACCCCAAAAATATTTAATAACACAAAAGTTATTTTGCTAGTTCAGCAGCGGGATTGTTAACTTATCCGTGGTTTAACTCTTGGGTACATATCCGTGGTTTAACTCTTGGGTACATATCCGTGGTTTAACTCTTGGGTACATATCCGTGGTTTAACTCTTGGGTACATATCCGTGGTTTAACTCTTGGGTACATATCCGTGGTTTAACTCTTTGGTACATATCCGTGGTTTAACTCTTTGGTACATATCCGTGGTTTAACTCTTTGGTACATATCCGTGGTGTAACTCTTTGGTACATATCCGTGGTGTAACTCTTGGGTACATATTCGTGGTGTAACTCTTGGGTACATATTCGTGGTGTAACTCTTTGGTACATATCCGTGGTTTAACTCTTGGGTACATATCCGTGGTGTAACTCTTTGGTACATATCCGTGGTTTAACTCTTGGGTACATACCCGTGGTGTAACCCTTTGGTACACATCCGTGGTTTAACTCTTGGGTACACATCCGTGGTGTAACTCTTTGGTACATATCCGTGGTGTAACTCTTTGGTACATATCCGTGGTTTAACTCTTGGGTATATATCCGTGGTTTAACTCTTGGGCACATATCCGTGGTGTAACTCTTTGGTACATATCCGTGGTTTAACTTTGGTACATATCCGTGATTTAACTCTTGGGCACATATCCGTGGTGTAACTCTTTGATACATATCCGTGGTGTAACTCTTTGGTACATATCCGTGGTTTAACTCTCGGGCTCATATCCGTGGTGTAACTCTTTGGTACATATCCGTGGTTTAACTCTTGGGTACATATCCGTGGTTTAACTCTTTGATACATATCCGTGGTGTAACTCTTTGGTACATATCCGTGGTTTAACTCTTGGGTACATATCCGTGGTGTAACTCTTTGGTACATATCCGTGGTGTAACTCTTTGGCACATATCCGTGGTTTAACTCTTGGGCACATATCCGTGGTGTAACTCTTGGGTACATATCCGTGGTGTAACTCTTTGATACATATCCGTGGTGTAACTCTTTGGTACATATCCGTGGTTTAACTCTTGGGTACATATCCGTGGTGTAACTCTTGGGTACATATCCGTGGTGTAACTCTTTAGTGCATATCCGTGGTTTAACTCTTTGGTACATATCCGTGGTTTAACTCTTTGGTACATATCGTGGGTTTAACTCTTGGGTACATAACTGTGGTTTAACTCTTGGGTGCACATCAGTGGCTTAACTCTTGGCACATGTACGTGGTTTAACTCTTGGGTACTTATCCATGGTTTAACTTTTGGCTGCATATCCGTGGTTTAACTCTTGGGTACATATCCGTTTTTTAACTCTTGGGTACATATCCGTGGTTTAATTCTTGGCTACATATCCATGGTTTAACTCTTGGGTACATATCCGTGGTTTAACTCTTGGGCACATAACTGTGATTTAACTCTTGGGTACATATCCGTGCCTTAACTCTTGGTACATGTAAGTGGTTTAACTCTTTGTAAATTTCTGTGGTTTAACTCTTCTGAGATTATCTGTGGTTTAACTCTTAGCAAGGGTGTCCTTGGTTTACCTCTGGTAAGGGTATCACAGTTTAACACTAGGAAGGGTTTGATACGTTTAACTACGTGGAGGATATGCTTGGTGTAAACTCAGAGGTGGAGGCGTCTTGCTTCAACTCCAGGGTGAGTATTCTGGAAGGTCTCCAGGGAGAGTATTCTGGAAGGTCTCCAGGGAGAGTATTCTGGAAGATCTCCAGGGAGAGTATTCTGGAAGGTCTCCAGGGAGAATATTCTGGAAGATCTCCAGGGAGAGTATTCTGGAAGGTCTCCAGGGAGAGTATTCTGGAAGGTCTCCAGGGAGAGTATTCTGGAAGGTCTCCAGGGAGAGTATTCTGGAAGGTCTCCAGGGAGAGTATTCTGGAAGATCTCCAGGGAGAGTATTCTGGAAGGTCTCCAGGGAGAATATTCTGGAAGGTCTCCAGGGAGAGTATTCTGGAAGGACACCAGGGAGAGTATTCTGGAAGATCTCCAGGGAGAGTATTCTGGAAGATCTCCAGGGAAAGTATTCTGGAAGGTCTACAGGGGGAGTATTCTGAAAGATCTCCAGGGAGAGTATTCTGGAAGATCTCCAGGGAGAGTATTCTGGAAGATCTCCAGGGAGAGTATTCTGGAAGATCTCCAGGGAGAGTATTCTGGAAGATCTCCAGGGAGAGTATTCTGGAAGATCTCCAGGGAGAGTATTCTGGAAGATCTCCAGGGAGAGCATTCTGGAAGATCTCCAGGGAGAGTATTCTGGAAGATCTCCAGGGAGAGTATTCTGGAAGATCTCCAGGGAGAGTATTCTGGAAGATCTCCAGGGAGAGTATTCTGGAAGATCTCCAGGGAGAGTATTCTGGAAGATCTCCAGGGAGAGTATTCTGGAAGGTCTCCAGGGAGAGTATTCTTGAAGGTCTACAGGGAGAGTATTCTGGAAGTTCTACAGGGAGAGTATTCTGGAAGTTCTACAGGGAGAGTATTCTGGAAGTTCTACAGGGAGAGTATTCTGGAAGTTCTACAGGGGGAGTATTCTGGAAGGTCTACAGGGAGAGTATTCTGGAAGTTCTACAGGGAGAGTATTCTGGAAGTTCTACAGGGAGAGTATTCTGGAAGGTCTACAGGGAGAGTATTCTGGAAGGTCTACAGGGAGAGTATTCTGGAAGTTCTACAGGGAGAGTATTCTGGAAGTTCTACAGGGAGAGTATTCTGGAAGGTCTACAGGGAGAGTATTCTGGAAGGTCTACAGGGAGAGTATTCTGGAAGGTCTACGGGGAGAGTATTCTGGAAGTTCTACAGGGAGAGTATTCTGGAAGGTCTACAGGGAGAGTATTCTGGAAGTTCTACAGGGAGAGTATTCTGGAAGTTCTACAGGGAGAGTATTCTGGAAGTTCTACAGGGAGAGTATTCTGGAAGGTCTACGGGGAGAGTATTCTGGAAGGTCTACAGGGAGAGTATTCTGGAAGGTCTACAGGGAGAGTATTCTGGAAGTTCTACAGGGAGAGTGTTCTGGAAGTTCTACAGGGAGAGTATTCTGGAAGGTCTACGGGGAGAGTATTCTGGAAGGTCTACAGGGAGAGTATTCTGGAAGGTCTACGGGGAGAGTATTCTGGAAGGTCTACAGGGAGAGTATTCTGGAAGGTCTACAGGGAGAGTATTCTGGAAGTTCTACAGGGAGAGTATTCTGGAAGTTCTACAGGGAGAGTATTCTGGAAGGTCTACGGGGAGAGTATTCTGGAAGATCTACAGGGAGAGTATTCTGGAAGGTCTACGGGGAGAGTATTCTGGAAGGTCTACAGGGAGAGTATTCTGGAAGTTCTACAGGGAGAGTATTCTGGAAGGTCTACAGGGAGAGTATTCTGGAAGTTCTACAGGGAGAGTATTCTGGAAGGTCTACAGGGAGAGTATTCTTGAAGGTCTATGGGGAGAGTATTCTGGAAGGTCTACAGGGAGAGTATTCTGGAAGTTCTACAGGGAGAGTATTCTGGAAGGTCTACAGGGAGAGTATTCTGGAAGTTCTACAGGGAGAGTATTCTGGAAGGTCTACAGGGAGAGTATTCTGGAAGGTCTACGGGGAGAGTATTCTGGAAGTTCTACAGGGAGAGTATTCTGGAAGTTCTACAGGGAGAGTATTCTGGAAGTTCTACAGGGAGAGTATTCTGGAAGTTCTACAGGGAGAGTATTCTGGAAGTTCTACAGGGAGAGTATTCCGGAAGGTCTAAGGTATTCTGGAAGTTCTACAGGGAGAGTATTCTGGAAGGTCTACAGGGAGAGTATTCTGGAAGGTCTACGGGGAGAGTATTCTGGAAGTTCTACAGGGAGAGTATTCTGGAAGTTCTACCGGGAGAGTATTCTGGAAGTTCTACTGGGAGAGTATTCTTCTACAGGGAGAGTATTCTGGAACGGGGAGAGTATTCTGGAAGTTCTACAGGGAGAGTATTCTGGAAGTTCTACAGGGAGAGTATTCTGGAAGTTCTACAGGGAGAGTATTCTGGAAGTTCTACAGGGAGAGTATTCTGGAAGTTCTACAGGGAGAGTATTCTGGAAGTTCTACAGGGAGAGTATTCTGGAAGTTCTACAGGGAGAGTATTCTGGAAGGTCTACAGGGAGAGTATTCTGGAAGTTCTACAGGGAGAGTATTCTGGAAGTTCTACAGGGAGAGTATTCTGGAAGGTCTACAGGGAGAGTATTCTGGAAGTTCTACAGGGAGAGTATTCTGGAAGTTCTACAGGGAGAGTATTCTGGAAGTTCTACAGGGAGAGTATTCTGGAAGTTCTACAGGGAGAGTATTCTGGAAGTTCTACAGGGAGAGTATTCTGGAAGTTCTACAGGGAGAGTATTCTGGAAGGTCTACAGGGAGAGTATTCTGGAAGGTCTACAGGGAGAGTATTCTGGAAGTTCTACAGGGAGAGTATTCTGGAAGGTCTACAGGGAGAGTATTCTGGAAGTTCTACAGGGAGAGTATTCTTCTACAGGGAGAGTATTCTGGAAGGTCTACAGGGAGAGTATTCTGGAAGTTCTACAGGGAGAGTATTCTGGAAGTTCTACAGGGAGAGTATTCTTCTACTGGGAGAGTATTCTGGAAGGTCTACAGGGAGAGTATTCTGGAAGTTCTACAGGGAGAGTATTCTGGAAGGTCTACAGGGTGAGTATTCTGGAAGGTCTACAGGGAGAGTATTCTGGAAGTTCTGCAGGTTTATTTTCACTAAGGTCCCAACGGGGAAATACTTTTGCGCAAATTTATTCCGTGAAAACTTTCCCTGGTAGTGAAAACAAACAAGAAAATTTTAACATGTAAAACATTGGCATTGATATTAAACGAAAATTCTCGTTCCATGTAATAATAATAATAATAATAATAATAATAATAATAATAATAATAATATAATATATTTATTATTATTATTACTATTACTATTTTATTTTCAGTATTATTATCATTAACATAAAATAGCCAATAAAAGCGTAACTTTAGAATATTTTTTCTTCATAAATAATTAAAATATTCGTTCATTAATGTATATATATAAATCCTGGCGTAACTTCTAAAGGAACCACCATTTTAATAAGTTTCTGTCACTAAGAGATACATTACTTGTAAATTACGCGTGATAAAAGGAAAAAATAATTTTTTTTGTATTATACGCATAAAAGTCAAAGAGAAAGAGTGCGTTACGCGCATAATAAAAATAGCTGTATTTTACGCATGCAACAGCATCAGTAATTCAGCCCCAGGGAGCTGCTGCTAGTGTTTAATCTCGCGTCTAGGACGTACTGGGCTCCAGGGTAGTGTGCTCCAGTGTAGTGCTCCAGTGTAGTGTGCTCCAGTGTAGTGTGCTCCAGTGTAGTGTGCTGCAGTGTAGTGTGCTCCAGTGTAGTGTGCTCCAGTGTAGTGTGCTTCAGGTTAGTGCTCCAGTGTAGTGTGCTCCAGTGTAGTGTGCTCCAGTGTAGTGTGCTCCAGTGTAGTGTGCTCCAGTGTAGTGTGCTCCAGTGTAGTGTGCACCAGTGTAGTGTGCTCCAGTGTAGTGTGCTCCAGTGTAGTGTGCTGCAGTGTAGTGTGCTCCAGTGTAGTGTGCTCCAGTGTAGTGTGCTCCAGTGTAGTGTGCTCCAGTGTAGTGTGCACCAGTGTAGTGTCCTCCAGTGTAGTGTGCTCCAGTGTAGTGTGCTGCAGTGTAGTGTGCTCCAGTGTAGTGTGCTCCAGTGTAGTGTGCTCCAGGTTAGTGCTCCAGTGTAGTGCTCCAGTGTAGTGTGCTGCAGTGTAGTGTGCTCCAGTGTAGTGTGCTCCAGTGTAGTGTGCTCCAGTGTAGTGCTCCAGTGTAGCGTGCTGCAGTGTAGTGTGCTGCAGTGTAGTGTGCTCCAGTGTAGTGTGCTCCAGGTTAGTGCTCCAGGTTAGTGCTCCAGTGTAGTGTGCTCCAGTGTAGTGTGCTCCAGTGTAGTGTGCTCCAGTGTAGTGTGCTCCAGTGTAGTGTGCTCCAGGTTAGTGCTCCAGTGTAGTGCTCCAGTGTAGTGTGCTCCAGTGTAGTGTGCTCCAGTGTAGTGTGCTCCAGTGTAGTGTGCTCCAGGGTAGTGCTCCAGTGTAGTGTGCTCCAGTGTAGTGTGCTCCAGTGTAGTGTGCTCCAGGTTAGTGCTCCACGGTAGTGTGCTCCAGTGTAGTGTGCTCCAGGTTAGTGCTCCAGGGTAGTGTGCTCCAGGCTAGTGCTTCAGGGTAGTGTGCTGCACGGTACTGTGCTCCAGGTTAGTGTACTGCAGCGTAGTGCTTCAGGGTAGTGTGCTGCAAGGTAGTGTGCTCCAGGTTAGTGCTCCAGGGTAGTGTGCTCCAGGGTAGTGTGCTCCAGGTTACTGCTCCAGGTTAGTGCTCCAGGGTAGTGTGCTCCAGTGTAGTGTGCTCCAGGGTAGTGTGCTCCAGGTTAGTGCTTCAGGGTAGTGTGCTGCACGGTACTGTGCTCCAGGATAGTGTGCTCCAGGGTAGTGCTTCAGGGTAGTGTGCTGCACGTTAGTGTGCTCCAGGGTAGTGCTTCAGTGTAGTGTGCTGCACGTTAGTGTGCTCCAGGGTAGTGCTTCAGGGTAGTGTGCTGCACGTTAGTGTGCTCCAGGTTAGTGTGCTCCAGGGTAGTGCTTCAGGGTAGTGTGCTGCACGGTACTGTGTTCCAGGTTAGTTTCTTCCAGGTTAGTGCTTCAGGGTAGTGCTCGAGGGTAGTGTGCTCCAGGTTAGTGCTTCAGGGCAGTGTGCTCCAGGCTAGTACTTCAGGGTAGTGTTCTCCAGGGAAGTCCTTCAGGGTAGTGCTCCAGGGTAGTATGCTCCAGGGTAGTGTGCTCCAGGGTAGCGTGCTCCAGGGTAGCGTGCTCCAGTGTAGTGTGCTCCAGGGTAGTGATTAAAGGTAGTGCTCGAGGTTAGTGCTCCACGGTAGTGCTCCAGTGTAGTGTGTTCCAAGGTAGTGCTCCAGGGCAGTGTGCTCATGCGTAGTGTCCTGCAGGGTAATGTACTTCAGGGTAGTGCTCCAGGATAATGTGCTCATGGGTAGTGTGCTCCAGGGTAGTGCTTCAGGGCAGTGTGCTCCAGAGTAGTGTGCTTCAGGGTAGTGTGCTCTAGGGCAGTGCTCCAGGGTAGTGTGTTCCAAGGTAGTGCTCCAGTTTAGTGTTCTAGTAGTAAGAAAATCACTTTTCAGCTCGGGGGGGGGGTTATGGAGCTCGTGTGTTTGGGGATTGGAAGGGAGCCTCTGTGGTACGAGCTTGGAGGGTTACCTTCGCGGGGGGGGGGGCTGAAACAAGCCGATTGGAGGAGGGGCTGGGGGGGAACTCAAAATGAGACTGAAAGAGCCACTGGAGTGAGAAACTGGAACGAAGCACTTGGAGTGTAGGCTAGGTGGAATCACTTGGTGTAGGGGGTAGGAGGAATCACTTGATGTGGTGGGCTGGGAGAAATCACTTGATTCGGAGGGCGGGAGGACTCACTTGGAGTGGGCGCTGGGAGGAATCTCTTGGAGTTGGGGCTGGAAGGGACTACCTGACGAATGGAACTATTTCCACCTTTGGAAAACACTGTATTTTACGATGGGTGAGTGTGTGTTTTATGGTGGTGTGTGTACTGTGTGTTGGAGTGTGTATTCTGTGTGTTTACTCTACGGAGGTATGTGTGTGTGTGTGTGTGTGTGTGTGTGTGTGTGTGTGTGTGTGTGTGTGTGTGTGTGTGTGTGTGTACTGTGTGAGCGTGTGTGTGTACTGTGTGGAGCAGTGTGTGTGTGTACTTTATGTGGAGATCATGTGAATGCATTGTGCTGTTGCGCCTGTAGAACATAAGTGTGTTGTGTGGAGAACATGAGTGTGTTGTGTGGATAACATGGGTGTGATGTGTGGATGACATGAGTGTGTTGTGCGGGTAACGTGAGTGTGTTATGTGGATAACATGAGTGTGTTGTGTGGATAACATGGTGTACTGTGTGGATAACATGAGTGTGTTGTGTGGATAACATGAGTGTTTTGTGTGGATAACATGAGTGTGTTTAGAGAATGTGTTGCATTGCATTTGTCGCCGTTGCCTCTGGGTATTTACCTAACAGTTGTCATTATCTGTTTGTACTTACAAACCTCCTGATGTGATTTATTTTTAATTTTTTATAGATTTCTTGCAGATTCAAATTCAGTGATGATTCTCTAAGTCACTTGTTCTCTCTAGACTGAAATATTACAGTACTCTACCAACCCCTTTTAGGACAGGCGAAATTGCAGATTTGGAGAATGTATAGACAACCTTCGCTGCTCGTATAAATTCAGCCAAGGACCTACATTACTGGAAATGCTTAAAGTCCTTTAAAATGAACTGTACTCCATCGAATAAAAGCGAGGAAGATGCATCATAAGTTTCGTAAGAAAAAATCTAGAGTAACAGGTGCCAAATATGAACGCAGAAATTACTTCCTAGATAAGAACATAAGAAAGGAGGAACACTGAAGCAGGCCTGTTGGCCCATACTAGGCAGGTCCTTTACAATCCATTCCACTAACAAAACATTTGCCCAACCAATTTTCAATGCCAACCAAGAAATAAGCTCTGTTAACCCTATCCACTCATATGTAAGTCCCACTCAAATCCAACCCCTCTCACTTATGCATTTATCCAACCTAAATTTGAAACTACCCAAGGTTCTAGCCTCAATAACCCAACTAGGTAGACTGTTCCACTTATCAGCTACCCTATTTCCAAACCAATACTTTCCTATATCCTTTCTAAATCTAAACTTGTCCAATTTGAATCCATTACTGCGAGTTCTCTCTTGGAGAGACATCCTCAAGACCTTATGTACATCATCTTTATTAATACCCATCTTCCACTTATACACTTCGGTCATGTCTCCCCTCATTCTTCGTCTAACAAGTGAATGTAATTTAAGGGTCTTCAATCTTTCTTCACAAGGAAGATTTCTAATGCTATGTATTAATATAGTCATTCTACGCTGAATGTTTTCTAACGAATTTATGTCTATTCTGTAATATAGAGACCAGAACTGAGCTGCATAGGTGAGGCCTTACTAATGATGTATAAAGCTGTAATATAACCGCTGGACTTCTGTTGCTTACACTTCTTGATATAAATCCCAGTAATCTGTTTGCCTTATTACGTACGCTTAGGCATTGCTGTCTTGGTTTAAGGTTACCATAACCCCCAAGTCCTTTTCACAATCTGTATGGTTAAGTTCTACATTATTTAACTTATAAGGGTTTATGGACACTCCCGAGCTTCAGAACCTTGCATTTATCTACATTAAACTGCATCTGCCACTTTGCTGACTAGGTATTGAGTTTGTCTAAATCCTCCTGAAGTTCCCTGATATCTACGTTTGAATCAATTATCCTACCTATCTTTGTGTCATCGGCGAATTTGCTCATTTCACTAGTAATTCCCTCATCAAGATCATTGATATATATTATAAACAACAACGGGGCCAAGACTGATCCCTGTGGAACGTCACTTGTTACAGATCCCCACTCGGATTTAACCCCATTTATGGACACTGCTTCCTGTCTGTGAGCCATGACTCGATCCACGAGAGCACTTTTTCCCCAATGCCATGAGCTGCCACTTTCTTTAACAGTCTTTGGTGCGGAACTCTATCAAAAGCTTTACTAAAATCAAAGTAAATAATATCAAATTCTTTATAGTGATCAACAGCCTCAAAAAAAAAAAAATTGAAAATTGGGTTGGGGAAATGTTTTGTTAGTGGGATGAACTGTAAAGGACGTGCCTAGTATGGGCCAACAGGCCTCCTGCAGTGTTCCTCCTTTCTTATGTTCTTATATGTTCTTATGTTCTTAAAAGCATTACTGAAGAAGGTTAATAAATTAGACAAAAACGGCCTCTCGTGAATCCATGCTGAGTATCAGTAATCAAGCTATGCTTATCGAGATGGCTTCTTATAATCTCAGCTATAATTGACTCTAGTAATTTGCCTACAATTGAGGTCAGGCTTATTGGGCGGTAATTTGACGGTAACGACTTGTCCCCTGCTTTAAAAATAGGAATTACATTAGCCATCTTCCACATATCAGACACTACACCTGTTTGAAGAGATAAATTAAAAATATTAGTTAATGGTTCACAGAGTTCCATTTTGCATTCCTTAAGAACCCTTGAAAAAGCTCATCAGGACCCGGCGACTTATTTTGCTTCAGTCGGTCTATCTGCTTCACAACCACTTCACTAGTGACTGTGATGTTACATAATTTATCTTCTTCAGGCCCACTATAAAAATTAATTACTGGATTATTGTTAGTGTCTTCCTGTGTAAAAGCCTAGAGAAAATAATTATTTAAAGTCGAGCACATTTCATTCTCTTTGTCAGTAAGATGCCCATAGTTATTTTTAAGGGGACCTATCTTATCTCTAACTTTCGTTCTATAGACCTGGAAAAAACTTTTTGGGTTAGTTTTAGAATCTCTAGCAACTTTAATTTCTTAGTCCCGTTTAGCTTTTCTTATCCCCTTTTTAACGTCCCTCTTAATGGCAATATACTGATTCATAAGATGAGCCTCAACTCTTTTGATACGCCTATAAATTCCTTTCTTATGCCCTAGTAGATATTTCAGCCTATTAGTCATCCATTTTGGGTCATTTCTATTTGATCTAATTTCTTTACACGGGATAAACATTCTTTGAGCAGCTTGTATAGTGTTCAGAAAACTGTCATACTGATAGCTCTCTTCGTTACCCCAGTCAACAGATGATAAGCGTTCTCTAAGCCCATTGTAATCTGCTAAGCGAAAAATCTGGAACTGTTACTGAGTTGTCCCTACTATCATGCTTCCATTCTATGCTAACGGTAATTGATTTGTGATCGCTTGTGCCGAGTTCCTCTGTAATTTCTAAATTATTAACAAGGGTTTCCTTGTTTGCCAAAACCAAGTCAAGCAGGTTATTTCCCCTTGTAGGCTCTGTCACAAACTACTTCAAAAAACAATCCTGAACTACTTCTAAGAAGTCGTTTGATTCTAAATTCCCAGTCAAGAAATTCCAATCAATATGACTAAAGTTAAAGTCTCCTAGAATTACTACGTTATCGTGCCTAGTGGTCTTAATAGTTTCCTCCCATAGTAGTCTCCCCTGGTCCCTATCTAAGTTTGGGGGACGGTATATTACACCTAAAATCAATTTTTCACGCTCTTCTGAAAATTCTATCCAAACAGACTCTGTATGTGTTACTTCAGACTTTATACCTGTTTTTATGCAACAGTTCAAGCGATCTCGGACATACAGTGCCACCCCACCCCCCTTCCCGATACTTCTGTCTACTTGGAACAATTTATAAGAACATAAGAACATAAGAAAGGAGGAACACTGCAGCAGGCCTGTTGGCCCATACTAGGCAGGTCCTTTACAATTCATCCCACTAACAAAACATTTGCCCAACCCAATTTTCAATGCCACCCAAGAAACAAGCTCCGATGTGCAAGTCCCACTCAAATCCAACCCCTCCCACTCATGTACTTATCCAACCTAAATTTGAAACTACCCAAAGTCCTAGCCTCAATAACCCAACTAGGTAGACTGTTCCACTCATCAACTACCCTATTTCCAAACCAGTACTTTCCTATGTCCTTTCTAAATCTAAACTTATCTAATTTAAATCCATTACTGCGGGTTCTCTCTTGGAGAGATATCCTCAAGACCTTGTTAATATCCCCTTTATTAATACCTATCTTCCACTTATACACTTCGATCAGGTCTCCCCTCATTCTTCGTCTAACAAGTGAATGTAACTTAAGAGTCTTCAATCTTTCTTCATAAGGAAGATGTCTAATGCTATGTATTAATTTAGTCATCCTACGCTGAATGTTTTCTAACGAATTTATGTCCATTCTGTAATATGGCGACCAGAATTGAGCTGCATAATCTAGGTGAGGCCTTACTAATGATGTATAAAGCTGCAGTATGACCTCTGGACTTCTGTTGCTTACACTTCTTGATATAAATCCCAGTAATCTATTTGCCTTATTACGTACGCTTAGGCATTGCTGTCTTGGTTTAAGGCTGCTGCTCACCATAACCCCCAAGTCCTTTTCGCAATCTGTATGGTTAAGTTCTACATTATTTAACTTATAAGTGCTAGGGTTATGGACACTCCCGAGCTTCAGAACCTTGCATTTATCTACATTGAACTGCATCTGCCACTTTTCTGACCAAGAGTAGAGTTTGTCTAAATCCTCCTGAAGTTCCCTAACATCTACATTTGAATCAATTATCCTACCTATCTTCGTGTCATCGGCGAATTTGCTCATATCACTAGTAATTCCTTCATCAAGATCATTGATATATATTATAAACAACAACGGGCCCAAGACTGATCCCTGTGGAACGCCACTTGTTACTGATCCCCACTCGGATTTAACCCCATTTATGGACACACTCTGCTTCCTGTCTGTGAGCCATGACTCGATCCACGAGAGCACCCTCCCCCCAATGCCATGAGCTGCTACTTTCTTCAACAGTCTCTGGTGCGGAACTCTATCAAATGCCTTACTAAAATCTAAGTAAACAATATCAAATTCTTTATCGTGATCAACAGCCTCAAAAGCTTTACTGAAGAAAGTTAATAAATTAGTTAGACAAGACCGGCCTCTTGTGAATCCATGCTGAGTATCATTAATCAAGCTATGCTTATCGAGATGGCTTCTTATAATCTCAGCTATAATTGACTCTAGCAACTTGCCTACAATTGAGGTCAGGCTTATTGGGCTGTAATTTGACGGTAACGACTTGTCCCCTGTTTTAAAAATAGGAATTACATTAGCCATCTTCCACATATCAGACACTACACCTGTTTGAAGAGATAAATTAAAAATATTAGTTAATGGTTCACAGACTTCCATTTTGCATTCCTTAAGAACCCTTGAAAAAAACCTCATCAGGACCCGGTGACTTATTTTGCTTCAGTCGGTCTATCTGCTTCACAACCATTTCACTAGTGACTGTGATGTTACATAATTTATCTTCTTCTGATCCACTATAAAAATTAATTACCGGAATATTATTAGTGTCTTCCTGTGTAAAAACCGAGAGAAAATAATTATTTAAAATCGAGCACATTTCATTCTCTTTGTCAGTAAGATACCCATAGTTATTTTTAAGGGGACCTATCTTATCTCTGACTTTTGTTCTATATACCTGGAAAAAACTTTTTGGATTAGTTTTAGAATCCCTAGCAACTTTAATTTCATAGTCCCTTTTAGCTTTTCTTATCCCCTTTTTAATGTCCCTCTTAATGTCAATATACTGATTCATAAGATGACCCTCGCCTCTTTTGATACGCCTATAAATTCCTTTCTTATGCCCTAGTAGATATTTCAGCCTATTATTCATCCATTTAGGGTCATTTCTATTTGATCTAATTTCCTTATAAGGGATAAACGTTCTTTGAGCAGCATGTATTGTGTTCAGAAAACTGTCATATTGATAGCTCTCTTCGTTACCCCAGTCAACAGATGATAAGTGTTCTCTAAGCCCATCATAATCTGCTAAGCGAAAATCTGGGACTGTTACTGAGTTATCCCTACTATCATACTTCCATTCAATTCTAAATGTAATTGATTTGTGGTCGCTAGCACCCAGTTCCTCTGAAACTTCTAAATTATTAACAAGGGATTCATTGTTTGCCAGAACTAAGTCAAGCAGGTTATTTCCCCTTGTAGGTTCTGTCACAAACTGCTTCAAAAAACAATCCTGAACTACTTCTAAGAAATCGTATGATTCTAAATTCCCAGTCAAGAAATTCCAATCAATATGACTAAAGTTAAAGTCTCCTAGAATTACTACATTATCGTGCCTTGTGGCCCTAACAATTTCCTCCCATAGTAGTCTCCCTTGGTCCCTATCTAAATTTGGGGGACGGTATATCACACCTAAAATTAATTTTTCATGCCCCTCTGAAAATTCTATCCAAACAGACTCTGTATGTGTTACTTCAGACTTAATACCCGTTTTTATGCAACAGTTCAAGCGATCTCGGACATACAATGCCACCCCACCCCCCTTCCCGATACTTCTATCTACTTGGAACAATTTAAAACCCTGAATGTGACATTCTGCAGGCATGTCCCGACTTTTTGAATTAAACCACGTCTCAGTAATGGCAAATACATCTATGTTACCTGCACTAGCAACTAGTCTCAACTCGCCCATCTTATTCCTAGCACTGCGACTATTTGTGTAATAAACTTTTAATGACCCTCCTCTCTCTTTACCCTTCCTGCTCCTTTCTATTATTCCACTAAACCTATTACTGTCCTTGTCAATTAGTGCCACTGGCTTTCCAATATCCACCTCATTTTGCCTATTACTAGTTCTCCTAGTACTCATATTACTACCCTGCGACTTCACAGTTTTCCTGCAAAAACCCATACCTCTAACTAATCCTAGTTTAAAGTCCTAACAACCCCCTCAACTGAGTTAGCAAGAAAACCCACACCTGCCCTGGATAAGTGAACCCTGAATGTGACATTCTGCAGGCATGTCCCGACTTTTTGAATTAAACCACGTCTCAGTTATGGCAAATATATCAATGTTACCTGCACTAGCAACTAATCTCAACTCGTACATCTTATTCCTAGCACTACGGGAATTAGCATAATGTATATTTAAAGACCCTCCTTTTTTTTTTTACCCTTCCTGCTTATTTGTTTTTCCACTAAACCTATTACTGTCCTTGTCGCCTAGTGTTGCTGGTTTTCCAATATCCACCTTATTTTACCTATTACTAGTTCTCCTAGTACTCATATTACTACACTGGGACTTCACTGTTTTCCCGCCAAAACCCATACCACTAACTATTCCTCGTTTAAAGTCCTAACAGCTCCCTCCACTACAGTTGCCAGTGCTCCCACCCCAGACCTAGATAAGTGAACCCCATCCCTGGAAGAGGTCCCAGTTGTCAATGAATGTTACCGCATTTTCCTTACAGTATTTGTCCAGCCAGCAATTGACACCAATTGCCCTGGACAACCATTCATTTCCAACTCCTCTTCTTGGCAAAATACCACATATGACAGGGTTCCCACCCTTCCTCCTAATTATCTCTATTGCTGACCTATACCTGCTAATCAGGTCCTCACTCCTACGTCTGCCAACATCATTGCCTCCAGCACTGAGACA
>NC_091305.1:24930188-25000188 GCF_038502225.1 Cherax quadricarinatus
TATAGTTAGCATTATCAGTGGACTTATTGGCCTGGAAATTCCAGCCTGTTGCACGTGCGCCAGCATTAAAGGCAAATTGTATTTGTGTTTAAATAATAAGGTGGACTTCTTAAAGGAAATAAAAACAGCAATTCTTTTTTATGGCATTGATTTGTCGGAGTCTATACGAGCTCCTTCCAGACTTCTACTGACGCTGACAAATGGGTCTTTGTTGTCAATAAGAGTTAAGAAAGCCAGCAGAGACCGCAGCAGGCAGTGTATTGTACGTGTATAAAACACTACAGTATGCATTAAAATTATATATATATAT
This sequence comes from Cherax quadricarinatus, assembly GCF_038502225.1. Lineage (NCBI taxonomy): Eukaryota > Metazoa > Arthropoda > Malacostraca > Decapoda > Parastacidae > Cherax > Cherax quadricarinatus. The sequence continues at coordinate 24,930,499 of NC_091305.1, forward strand.
ATATATATATATATATATATATATATATATATATATATATATATATATAATATATATATATATGCAAGGAATTCGCGAGAGCAGGCGAAATATACACAAACACTGATCTCTGGCTGAAGGAGACTCTAACCTACGAACCTTAGGACAAAGTACGCAGTGCTTTATCAATCTACCCACACTAGACAATACCTTGGCGTGTAGCTTGCGCTACACGTTTGATCCAAGGCAGCCAGCTTTCAGGGAGAAAGCTTACAGCTTTTCATCTCATCCCCTGCATGCATCAACCTTACTAGAGATTTTAACAATGCAAGGAATTCGCGAGAACAGGCGAAATATATAGTGAGGCTGATGCATGCAGGGGATGAGATGAAAAGCTGTAAGCCTTCTCCCTGAAAGCTGGCTGCCTTGGATCAAACGTGTAGCGCAAGCTACACGCCAAGGTATTGTCCAGTGTGGGTAGATTGGTAAAGCACTGCGTACTTTGTCCTAAGGTTCGTAGGTTCGAGTCTCCTTCAGCCAGAGATCAGTGTTTATATATATATATATATATATATATATATATATATATATATATATATATATATATAAATGATCTCTGGCTGAAGGAGACTCGAACCTACTAACCTTGGAACAAGGTACACAGTGCGTTACCAACTGGTCCCATACCTTGGCGCCCAGCTCACGCTAGACGTTTTAATCATGCAGGGGATGAGATGAAAAGCTGTAAGCCTCCTGCTTGAAAGCTGGCTACCTTCTATCAAAACGTGATAGAAGGTAGCGTGAGCTGGGCGCCAAGGTATTAGACCAGTGTAGCACGGTTGGTAAAGCACTGCGTACCTTGCTCTAATGTTCGTAGATTCGAGTCTGCTTCAGCCAGAGATCATTGTATATATATATATATATATATATATATATATATATATATATATATATATATATATATATATATATATATATATATAACGGTGGCATATAAGGTACATGTTGTTACGTGTGTATCACCGATTATAAGGCGAAAATCTCATCCAGCTCCTCAGAGCTGGGGCGTGTGTTCAAAATACAGCAGGCATTACCCCTTTGAACAGCCGCACTGAGCCGCTGGAACAGAAAACTAGCTGCCCTGGGATCCCTAGTTACCCTGATGAGTCTTTTTCCCAGCTCCTTAAGGAATTTAGATGCACTCTTTCCCCATGAGCCAAGGGTCTCTGAGCCTATGGGAACAAACATATAATGATGGGCAAGTTCTCCATATTTTCTAGACTTTTGGGACTCCCTGAAGCTGGCAGCTGCCCCTCCTTCCTCCCTGGTGTATTGGAGATAGGTATCAGCCAAGGTAGATGCACATGTATAGTCCCACACCACCTGCTTCCCATCTGTCCAGGCTTGAAGGGTGATACCATCTGGACGCTTCTGGCTGCCATCAGATCTGCATAGTTGGGGTGGCTCCCTTACTGCTGGGCATCCAGCTGTTGTGAGGCTCCTCTTGATAATGTTATTAACCTCGTCATGTCTTGCAATCTTTCCCTCGGATTTACGGCACACAAGACCATGGTACCCGAATCGGTCTGCTGCTTCACTGCCACAAATACACCTGTGTTCGGCGAGAATAGGGGCGGCAAGTCGAAGGGCAACACCGATGCAGATGGTCTGTGGGTCGAGGCGTGTGCCAAGGCTGGAGTTGGGAACAGCCAACAGAAAGTCCCCAGCATGAGGGGCTCTCACTGCCAGGAGGCGGGCTCTATCCTTCCCTGACACACTCTGAAGCATTGTTGAGGCTATATTTTCCACTATTGGACCATCCCAGTGCGATTGTTTGTTACACAAATAACCCGCACATAAAAGAGAGAAGCTTACGACGACGTTTCGGTCCGACTTGGACCATGACTTTGTCAGTGGTCCAAGTCGGACCGAAACGTCGTCGTAAGCTTCTCTCTTTTATGTTCGGGTTATTTGTGTATCGTTCCAGTCACGGTATTGTGCCTTTTTGTTATTTATCGATTGTTTGTAGTTGTTGGGAGGGGGGAGCAGGTCTGGTTTCAGAGCCCGTTAGATTATCCCAGATCATTGTTCCGTCAATGAATTTTTGGTCCTGGACTCCAATCTTGTCCCTAAGATGTTCAGGGAGAATCGCTGCTACAAGCTCTCTGGATGCAATACACGAGGACAGAAAAGCAGGTAACGCAATCTGTAATGACTTGCGGACACCAATGCCTCCTAGTCTGACTGGAAGTGTAGCTTGGTTCCACTGCCCGTCGTCTAGAGTAAGGTTAAGTACTTTCGTAAAAATCTGCCTCAGAATACTGTCATATTCGTGCAGTATAGGGTTATCATATGAAGGTGCACATCTTAGGAAATATGTCAACCTGGGCAGACTCAAGCACTTTGTGAGAAGGTACAAGGCATCGTGGGTGTCCAGATTGCTTATTCGTTGTTCCATTCTCCTTAACTCTTCCAATTTCTTCCTGAGAATTGTGTTAATGGCATTGCTTCCCAGAGGTGCTCCTAGCAAGACACTATTTGTGAGGGCAATGACTGCTGCTCCTGGTAGTTTTGATCTCACTGCATTTATCACTTGTTGACTGACTGAGATGATTTCACATTTGGATGGATTCAGGACGAGACCCATTTCCTGTCCCCGTGTCATTACCTGTGTAAGGTCATGTAGGAGGGACTCCTTTGTACCTGCTAGTGTGCCATCATCTAGGAACCAGATGTTTAGCTCGCTGGTCAGTCTTAGTTTAATTTAGTTTAATATGTTTATTATGCACCCCATACCCATCCTGTGGGCGGTAGTCAAAAGGTTACAGAGGTACATAATTGGTCCAGGGACTGGACTCCAAAGTTTTGGTAGCTGAGCAAGTTACAGAGGTAATGAATTCACAATTTACAAAGGTAATGAACTCACAATTTACAAAGGTAATGAACTCCAGGTAGGTCTAGTCACAATCATGACAATTTACAAAGGTATTTACAGATTACAGAGGTACGTAATGGGTCCAGGGACTGGGCTCCCAAAGTTGTGATGGCTGAACTAAGTACAAGGTAATGAACTCACAAGTTACAAAGGTAAGGAAACTTGTGAGTTCATTACCTTGTCAGTCTGTGATTTCCCTAACTGCTATATAGAAGAGAAATGGTGCAAGAGGATCTCCTTGTTGGACACCCTCCGATGATGTGATTTCATGCTCTCCGAAGAGAAGCATTGATTCCTTGCTATACCCAGCTGAAACAAAAGGGAAGAGACCAGGGAAATGTTCTTGTACTGCTAATACCACGTCTCTTTTCAGGAGATTGAACGCATTCTTGAAATCTAATTTTACCACTGCATTGTCCTCAGGCAGGTTGTTGATATACGCCCTTGTTGCATGAACCGCTGCTTCACTTCCTTGAGAGACCCCAAAGCCAAGCTGGTTTGGTTGAAGCATCATGGCTGCCTGTGCACGAATACTTCGGACATCAGCTTTGGATACGAGGCGGCGTAACGTGTTGCCTACTGCAATTGGCCGAATTCCTCCATCCTTCTTTTTAAGTGCACAAAGTGTTGCATCAAAAAAGAAAGGTCTAATTTCATCAGGAATCAGACCAGCCAAGGAATTGTTGACGAACCTTGTGATCTCTGAAAGCAGTGTCTCTGCAATTTCCCTAATAACTGGATTAACCATTTCCTTTAAATGCTGTGGCCTTATTCCAGTGTAACCCCCAGCAGAGCCAGATGGGAACGACATTATTGCTTTGTAAATGTCTGAGTCTTCCACAATCAATGGTTCCATAGTGGGGACAGAGGTGTTGGAACTGTTGGTGCCACTGGTTTCCCTGGCAGGGTGCTTTCCTCTAAGTGCTTCAGCCGTGTCAACATCCTTGGGAGCAACTTTATCTTCACTGGTAATAATTCTGATTGCCCCCACTGTGTTGCCCTCTTCAATTTTCTTGCTCACCTGGACTCTGACTTTTTCTCTGTCAGTGGAGTGAGTGGGGGTTCTGCCTCTCCCTTTTTTGTGTTGACGGGAAAGGCGAATGAGGTTATCAACTCTAGGAAAATCTCTTAAGGATTTAATTATCATTGAGGCTAGCCTCTTTCCCCTTCTTTCCGGCACAGCTAAGCAGACATTGCCAAAAAGTAGCAAGTTGTGCCATGCCTTGATGGTTGGTGGAGCATTTAAGATAGTGGAACCATCGTTTACTTTTTTCAGGAGGTCTGTAAGTTTCCCAGCTGCGTGTGGACGGGCTGCTTTGGGAATATGTGTGAGTGTCCTCGTACCTGTTGCTTTAATTGCTTCCAAGAGATTGTCTGATGAGATGAAATCTGTTGGAGTGGGTTCAGGTGCCTGAGGTGGCTCTGGATCATCACTTTCCACAGGAGGACATCCTGAACCAGGGCAACTACCGTGTTTGCGGAGGAAACCATTAGAGTTGAGACAACGAAGCTGTAAGCATGACCGACACTTGCCTCTCCTAGTATTGCCAGCCGTGCCATTTCCCTGGCTGCTTGCTTCCTCCTGGTTGGCATCCATCTGAGTTATGTGAAGGAGGTGAAGAGTTCGTTAGGTGGCAGCAGCGTTTTGTCCGTCAGGAAACAAGATCAGCACCTCGTGATATGGGTCTTTGATCACCAGTGAAGTGGTTAAACTTACGCTGTTCTACCCCAGCTACACTTTCACCACACTTGCAGGTGGTGTGTATATCCCTAGAAGAGGTCCTGCAGGTGGTGTACGCCCCTCGACATACTGTAGCCGACACTTAACTTGTGACAGTGATGAGGACCTGTTTTACCTACTGACGGTTTCTAAGACCTGTGTTACCTTGTGACGGCGCCGAGAGCACCTGTTTATTCACCTTGTGACGGCGAATAACACCTGTGTTACAGCCCTGGAACTCAGCACTGGTAACAGCAATCTTCTTGTTGCCGACACAAATGAAAGGAAAAGCTAGGAGCAAAAGGCAGCGAGGTGCAGCAAACCCTCAAGTCTTTTGTTTGGAGAACATGAAATTCTCTCATCAGAAGGTGTTCAGCAGGGTGACCCACTAGCTCCACTTCTCTTCTGCTTGGCAGTAAGAGAACTAACTTCCAGCCTACGCAGTGAGCTCAACATCTGGTACCTGGATGATGGCACTCTGGCAGGTACTGAAGTGTCCCTGGTAGGGGACCTACAACTGGTGAAAACACAGGGAGAAGACTTGGGACTCATCCTCAATCCCTCCAAGTGTGAAATCATCACGGCGAACCAGGAAATAATCAATGCTGTGCGAAGAATCCTCCCAGAAGTCTCTACTACCACTACGTCCAACAGTACCCTCTTGGGAGCACCGCTGGGTCACCAGGCCATCGATACAGTCCTCAAAGACAAATTGAATGACCTGATGAGAATGGAGGAGAGAATAAGCAATCTTGATGCCTGTGATGCTCTGTATCTCCTCACAAGGTGCCGAATATGACGTACACCTGAGGTCAACCTTTAAGAAGGTACTGAACCTGTCACTAGAGGATCAGCAATGGGATCAGGCAACCCTCCCAGTGCGACTGGGAGGTATAGGGGTGCGCAAAGCAACGCATGTTGCTTTACCTGCTTTTCTGTCTTCGTGTTTGGCTTCCAGTGCATTAGTCAAGAAGATTGTTCCCGAACGCTTGAGAGACGTGGTAGGAGCTCAAGACCACAGGTTTACTGAAGCAGCGACTCGGTGGGACACCCTTACAGATTCCTCCAGTAGACCAGCTCCTCCCAAAGAACACAAACAGTCCCACTGGGACAAACCGATCATGGAAAAAATCGCCAACACAATTCTCTCCAATGCCTCAGGAAAGGACAAAGCTCGTCTCCTGGCAGTGAAGGCACTACACTCAGGAGATTTCCTGTTAGCTGTTCCCAATTCCTCCTTGGGCACTCGACTAGACCCACAGGCCATTCGGATTGGTGTTGCTCTTCGCCTAGCCGCCCCCATCCTCACCGAACGTAGGTGTATTTGCGGCAGGGCGACAGCTGATCAATTCGGACTTCATGGTCTCGTGTGTCACACAGCAGAAGGGAAGTATGCCAGGCATGAGGAGGTCAATGACATCATAAAGAGAAGCCTCGCCACAGCCCGTTGCCCAGCTCAACGGGAACCCCAAGTGCAGAGGTCTGACGGAAGTCAAAAGCGTCCTGATGGAGACACTATGCTACCTTGGATGGATGGAAAGCAGATTGCCTGGGACTACACCTGTGCCGCCAAATTGGCAGACACCTACTTGCCATATTCCGTAGTGGAAGGGGGTGGAGCTGCCAGCCACAGGGAGACCCAGAAGATCCGCAAATATGAAGACCTTTCCCCTTGCTATAACTTCATCCGAATAGGGTCGGAGACCGTTGGAGCATGGGGCAAGTGTGCTCTAAAGTTCCTCAAAGAGCTTGGTGAAAAGCTGATCATAGAAACCAAGCACCACATGGCGACCAGCTTCCTCTTTCAGAGACTCAGTGTTGCGATCCAGAGAGGAAATGCCTGCAGCATTCTGGGCACGCGGCCCACCGACAGGGAGCTGGACGAAGTATTAGAGATGTAGCTCTGAGTTACCTATGTTGTTTTACTTTCTATTCCAGTCAGACTAGGAGGCATTGGTGTCCGCAAGTCATCACAGATTGCGTTACCTGCTTTTCTGTCCTCGTGTATTGCATCCAGAGAGCTTGTAGCAGCGATTCTCCCTGAACATCTTAGGGACAAGATAGGAGTCCAGGACCAAAAATTCATTGACGGAGCAATGATCTGGGATAATCTAACGGGCTCTGAAACCAGACCTGCTCCCCCCAACAACTACAAACAATCGCACTGGGTTGGTCCAATAGTGGAAAATATTGCCTCATCAATGCTTCAGAGTGTGTCAGGGAAGGACAGAGCCCGCCTCCTGGCAGTGAGAGCCCCTCATGCTGGGGACTTTCTGTTGGCTGTTCCCAACTCCAGCCTTGGCACACGTCTCGACCCACAGACCATCCGCATCGGTGTTGCCCTTCGACTTGCCGCCCCTATTCTCGCCGAACACAGGTGTATTTGTGGCAGTGAAGCCACAAGTCACAGCTGGGTATAGCAAGGAATCAATGCTTCTCTTCGGAGAGCATGAAATCACATCATCGGAGGGTGTCCAACAAGGAGATCCTCTTGCACCATTTCTCTTCTCAGACTAGGAGGCATTGGTGTCCGCAAGTCATCACAGATTGCGTTACCTGCTTTTCTGTCCTCGTGTATTGCATCCAGAGAGCTTGTAGCAGCGATTCTCCCTGAACATCTTAGGGACAAGATAGGAGTCCAGGACCAAAAATTCATTGACGGAGCAATGATCTGGGATAATCTAACGGGCTCTGAAACCAGACCTGCTCCCCCCTCCCAACAACTACAAACAATCGATAAATAACAAAAAGGCACAATACCGTGACTGGAACGATACACAAATAACCCGCACATAAAAGAGAGAAGCTTACGACGACGTTTCGGTCCGACTTGGACCATTGACAAAGTCATGGTCCAAGTCGGACCGAAACGTCGTCGTAAGCTTCTCTCTTTTATGTGCGGGTTATTTGTGTAACAAACAATCGCACTGGGATGGTCCAATAGTGGAAAATATAGCCTCAACAATGCTTCAGTGTGTGTCAGGGAAGGATAGAGCCCGCCTCCTGGCAGTGAGAGCCCCTCATGCTGGGGACTTTCTGTTGGCTGTTCCCAACTCCAGCCTTGGCACACGCCTCGACCCACAGACCATCCGCATCGGTGTTGCCCTTCGACTTGCCGCCCCTATTCTCGCCGAACACAGGTGTATTTGTGGCAGTGAAGCAGCAGACCGATTCGGGTACCATGGTCTTGTGTGCCGTAAATCCGAGGGAAAGATTGCAAGACATGACGAGGTTAATAACATCAAGAGGAGCCTCACAACAGCTGGATGCCCAGCAGTAAGGGAGCCACCCCAACTATGCAGATCTGATGGCAGCCAGAAGCGTCCATATGGTATCACCCTTCAAGCCTGGACAGATGGGAAGCAGGTGGTGTGGGACTATACATGTGCATCTACCTTGGCTGATACCTATCTCCAATACACCAGGGAGGAAGGAGGGGCAGCTGCCAGCTTCAGGGAGTCCCAAAAGTCTAGAAAATATGGAAAACTTGCCCATCATTATATGTTTGTTCCCATAGGCTCAGAGACCCTTGGCTCATGGGGAAAGAGTGCATCTAAATTCCTTAAGGAGCTGGGAAAAAGACTCATCAGGGTAACTAGGGATCCCAGGGCAGCTAGTTTTCTGTTCCAGCGGCTCAGTGCGGCTGTTCAAAGGGTTAATGCCTGCTGTATTTTGGGTACACGCCCCAGCTCTGAGGAGCTGGATGAGATTTTCGCCTTATAATCGGTGATACACACGTAACAACATGTACCGTATATGCCACCTTTATATCAATAATGTATCTCTTAAATCTTCTGTACCATATTATGTAATAAAATATTCCTATTAGTAAAAAAAAATAAATATGAAAAGATGGGGTGGTAGGGGAAGTGGAATATTCAAACGGCTTCAGGAAGAAATCCAAATATTTTTCCTTGAAGCCTTTTTATCCACTTCTCCGTGGCTATGGGTCCCACAATTTACACCAGAGGTGGACCCCATCCTATATATATATATATATATATATATATATATATATATATATATATATATATATATATATATATATCGTGCCGAATAGGTAAAACTGATCATCAACAAACAAAGAGGGATAGTAGAGGGCAACGAGTGACTAGCTCCCTTAAAGTTTACTATACAAATAGTAGGAGTCTAAGAAATAAGATAGATGAGCTTAGATTACTTGCAAGTGTAGGTAATATAGATATTATTGGTATAACAGAGACCTGGTTCAACCTGAAAGATAGAGAAATGCCTTCTGAATGCAACATACAGGGTTATAAACTATTCCACACTGACAGGATCAACAGGAAGGGTGGTGGGGTGGCGATGTATGTCAGAGAAAAATTAAATTGTTGTCTTAGACATGATATAAGATTACAGACACCGAACACACAATCTGTTTGGCTACAGTTTCTCGAGAGACATGACAAATTAATTTTGGGTGTGATTTATAGGCCCCCAAACCTTGATAGGGATGGCAGTAAGCTGTTATGGGACGAAATTCATAATGCATCTAGATATGAAAATGTTGTTATAATGGGAGATTTTAACTTTATACAAATTGATTGGAACAATATGACAGGAAATCTTGAGTCCAGTGACTTTCTTGATGCGGTTCAGGATTGCTTTTTAGAACAGGTTGTGACAGAACCAACTAGAGGAAACAATCTGCTTGACTTGGTTCTTGCCAACAAAGATTCACTAATTAATAATCTTGAGGTTAATGATGAGCTTGGAGAAAGTGATCACAAATCACTTAGTTTCACTATATCATGGAATTACCCAGATAACTGCAATCAAATCTCTGTCCCAGATTTTCGCTTGGCCGACTTCATGGGACTGAAAAATTACCTGGGTGGGCTAAATTGGGATGTCCTGACTATGGGTCAGGTAGGTGATCTTGGTTGCCAATATGACGTTTTTCAGAGCATAGTTCTAGCTGCCCATACAACTTTTGTACCGAGTAGGGAAATTAGATCCAACAAAAATGATCCCAAATGGATGAACAATAGATTAAAACATCTCACTGGTCAAAAGAGAGGCATATATAGGCGTATCAAAAGAGGGGATGGGCAGTTAAGAAATCAATATATTCAATTAAAGAGAGAAATAAAGAAAGGAATAAGAAAAGCAAAAAGGGAATATGAGGCTAAGGTCGCAAGGGATTCAGAGATTAATGCTAAAGGATTCTTTCAGGTATACAGAAGTAAGATTAAGGACAAGATTGGCCCACTTAAGAGTAACTCTGGTCTGATCACTGACAGTGATAAGGATGTGTGTGAAATTCTAAATACCTACTTCCTCTCAGTTTTCACCCAGGAAAATACTAGCGATATTCCTGAAATAATAGATATGTAGAACAGAATGATAATAAACTATGTACGATTGCGGTAACTAGTGACATGGTCCTCAGACAAATAGAGAAACTAAAACCTAACAAATCCCCAGGCCCTGATGAGCTGTTTGCAAGGGTGTTAAAGGAATGTAAAGAGGAACTTAGCATACCTTTGGCTAATCTTTTTAACATATCACTACAAACTGGCATAGTGCCTGATAAGTGGAAAATGGCAAATGTAATACCTATTTACAAGGCAGGTGACAGGTCCTTGGCTTCGAACTATAGACCAATAAGCCTTACCTCCATAGTGGGAAAGTTTATGGAATCAATTGCCGAAGCAATTCGTAGCCATCTTGACAGGCACAGATTGATTAATGAATCTCAACACGGTTTTACAAAGGGGCGTTCCTGTCTTACGAATTTACTAACTTTTTTCACTAAGGTGTTTGAGGAGGTAGAACATGGTAATGAATATGATATTGTGTATATGGGCTTCAGTAAGGCTTTTTAAGGCACACGGAATAGGAGGAGAAATTTTTTCCTGGGTTGAGGCATGGCTGACAAATAGACAGCAGAGAGTTTGCATAAATGGGGAGAAGTCAGAATGGGGGCACGTCACAAGCGGTGTTCCTCAGGGGTCAGTGTTGGGCCCGTTGTTGTTCACTATATACATAAACGACATAGATGAGAGAATAAATAGCGACATAAGCAAATTTGCTGATGCCACTAAAATAGGCCGTCCAATTCATTCTAATGAGAACACTAGAGCACTCCAGGATGATTTGAATAGACTGATGCAATGGTCGGAGAAGTGGCAGATGCAGTTTAATATTGACAAATGCAAAGTTCTAAATGTTGGACAGGTAAATAACCATGCCACATATAAACTAAATGATGTAGATCTTAATACTACTGATTGCGAAAAGGATTTAGGAGTTCTGGTTAGCAGTAATTTAAAACGAAGACAACAGTGCATTAACGTTCGCGATACAGCTAACAGAATTCTTGGCTTCATATCTAGAAGTATAAATAATAGAAGTCCTCGGGTTGTTCTTCAACTCAATATATCCTTGGTTAGGCCTCATTTAGACTATGCTGCTCAGTTCTGGTCACCGTATTACAGAATGGATATAAATGCTCTGGAAAACGTACAGAGGAGGATGACAAAGATGATCCTATGTATCAGAAATCTTCCCTATGAGGATAGACTGAGGGGCCCTGAATCTGCACTCTCTCGACAGGCGTAGAATTAGGGGGGGATATGATCGAGGTGTATAAATGGAAAACAGGAATAAATAAAGGGGATGTAAATAGCGTGCTGAAAATTTCCATCCTAGACAGGGCTCGCAGCAATGGTTTCAAGTTGGAAAAATTCAGATTCAGGAAGGATATAGGAAAGCACTGGTTTGGTAATAGAGTTGTGGATGAGTGGAACAATCTCCCGAGTACAGTCATTCAGGCTAAAACGTTGTGTAGTTTTAAAAATAGGTTAGATAAATACGTGAGTGGGTGTGGGTGGGTGTGAGTTGAACCTGACTAGCTTGTGCTGCTGGGTCTGGTACAGTGCTCCATCCTTGAGTGGAGATGATCCGACTGGGTGGGTCATTGGGCTAATCCGGGGGGGTGTCATTGGTCTGATCCGGGGGGGAGACATGGATCTGCTCCGCATGGGTCAGTAGGCCTGTTGTGTTCCTTCTTTTTTATGTTCTTATGTTCTTAAATAGCAAGAACTCATTTAAAATTTAGTTCTTTCTAATTTTTTTTCTTATACGTTTAAAGAAATATATTTTTTTCATTTATGTTGATGTAAACATTAATTGTTTTGTACCAAAAGTACCTTAGAAAACTTACCTGAGAAGCGCAATTTAATTTATCCTAATCTAACTAAATATATTTTAGATATGTTTTCAGTAATTTAATAATCAAACACAATGAAATTTATTATTTTCGTTAGGTTCAGAATGATTTTTGCGAAATTATTGCATACACAATTTTTCACTTGCCTTATTCGGGAAGAAGAGCCTTGCAATTTGAGCCAAAATCACAAGTTTTACCTATTCGGCACATCATATATGTCGTGCCGAATATGTAAAACTGGTCAATTAGCAAGAATTCATTTAAAATTAAGTCCTTTCTAAAATTTTCTCTTATACGTTTAAATATATATTTTTTTCATTAATGTTGATGTAAAAATTCATAATTTTGCACCAAAAGGAACTTAGAAAACTTACCTAACCTTATTATAACAAGAACAATTTATTTTAGCCTAACCGAACTAAATATATTTTAGATTTGTTTACAATAATTGAATACTAAACAAACACAATGAAATATATTTTTCTCGTTAGGTTGAGAATGATTTTGGCGAAATTATTGCATACACAAATTTACACTTGTCCTATATGGCAAGATGAGCTTTGCTATTTAAGCCAAGATCGCAAGTTCTGCCTATTCAGCACGACATATATATATATTATATATATATATATATATATATATATATATATATATATATATATATATATATATATATATATATATATATATATATATATGGCGTGTAGCTCATGCTACACGCCAAGGTATTGGTCCAGTGTGGGTAGATTGGTAAAGCACTGCGTACCTTGTCCTAAGGTTCGTAGGTTCGAGTCTCCTTCAGCCAGAGATCAGTGTTTATATATATATATATATATATATATATATATATATATATATATATATATATATATATATATATATATATATATATATATATATATATATATATATATATATATATGCGCATCCACAAACAAGTGGTTTTAAGCACATAACAACTTCACTGGCCGAGACTCGAACCCTCAAGCTTTAACGCACCACCCTTGCAGCCTGTTAAAATTTGAGACTCCCTAATCCACTGAGCCACCAGTGTCACATACAACAGGTGCCTAGTACATCTAGTGACTTCTTGTGCTACTAGGCATCTGTTGTATATGACATTGGTGGTTCAGTGGATTAGGGCGTCTCGAATTTTAACAGGCTGCCAGGTTGGCGTGTTAAAGTTCGAGGGTTCGAGTCTCGGCCAGTGCAACTGTTATATACGTATATATGTGTCGTGCCGAATAGGTAAAACTTGCTATTTGGGCTTAAATGGCAACGCTCTTCTTACCGAATAAGGCAAGCGAAAATTTGTGTATGCAATAATTTCGCAAAAATTATTCTGAACCTAACTAAAAAAATATATTTCATTGTGTTTGTTTATTATTAAATTATTGTAAACTTATCTAAAATATATTTAGTTGGATTAGGCTAAATTAAATTTCACTTGTTATAATAAGGTTAGGTAAGTTTTCTAAGGTTCTTGTGGTACAAAACTGTTAATTTTTACATTAACATAAATTAAAAAAAAAGTCTTTAAACGTATAAAAGAAAATTTTTGAAAGGACTTCATTTTAAATGAGTTTGTGCTATATTCTATATATATATATATATATATATATATATATATATATATATATATATATATATATATATATATATATATATATATATATATTGAGTAGTAGAATCAATGAGAAGGTCAACATGGTCAATGTCACTACGTTTCGACAAGTATCAGTTTTGTCCTCAAGTCTATAATAAACGAAAAATTTATAACATTGTAAAACAAAAAGTTTTATTAAACATTAAAAATTTAAAAGCTAGAAATCAATAGGCAAATTCGATAGATAAAATTTCCATAATATTAAAAAAAAAAAAGATTGCAGAAGTTCTTATTAATAGATGACGTTTCGCCTGCTCAGCAGGCTTCTTCAGTCTAAATACTGAAGAAACAGCCGAAGTCATGGAGATGCAGATGTGGGGTGATTAGTCCCTCAGCCTGGAAAAGATTTTAGTTTGAGGTGGTCCCTCCCTCAGCCTTGGTATGTTCAACTCCGTAACTGGACTCACGTGTACGTAGCTACATGTCTGAAAGGTGACTGGTGAGGATTTTGAACTCAGCGTGTCTCACTGAGTACACCGTGTTCTCCGCGAATCATACCAAGGAATAGCTTTATATTGCGATAGATATACTACTTTTCCTGTCTGACTGTTCATAGTCATCTGTGGTACATCACAACACGTGCATGAGATGTCTCTTTTATTTTAAACCTGATGGTGAGAATAAATATTTCTCGAAACATCCTTTGGGAAGAATAAGTTTTAGTGTCTGGGATTTATTTGTGTGTTCAGGAGGGTTTGTGTTCTTGTATTAGGTGTATGTTTAGGCCTTTGTGATATTTGGGAGGTATTTGTTTGTTTGGAAGACACTTGCATGTTTGGAAGGTACTTTTGTTAATGGGAAGTGATTGTTTAATTTGTGAGGTACTTCTGTGTTTGGAAGATATATTTCTCCGGTAAAGACTTGTCTGTTTGAGAAGCTGAGTATTTTTAAATGTTGTATGTATGGAAAGGTGTGTGTTTGGATGGTTGTGTTTGTGAGGTACTTCAAAGATTTTGAGAATTATGAGTTTGGTAATATTTGTATTTGGAAGATTCTATGTTGAGGGAGGAGGGGGATATATGAATGTTTGGGAAGTTGTATGTTTGGTGCGTTGCGTGTTGGAAGGTTGTATGTTTGGTGGGGGAAGTTATTTCAATGTTTGGGAAGTTGTGTTTTCGAGAGAGAGACTCAGATGAAATTTACCTAGAAGAAAATTTTAAATACAATGGTAAAGAAGCAGAAGCAAAGACAAATGACATTTCCAAATGTCACGGATGATGACAGCAAGCAATGTCAAGTTCGCCTTGCATGTCCACCCCGTTGCATGTCCACCCCGTTGCATGTCCTCCCCTTGTACTGGCCCAGTCCTTTGCATATCCTCTTCTACGTATGACTAGCTGTCACACTCAGCTGGTGAGCGACGACCAGCTGTCACACTCAGCTGGTGAGTGGCGGCTAGCTGTCACATTCAGCTGGTGAGCGACGACCAGCTGTCACACTCAGATGATGAGTGGCGACTAGCTGTCACATTTAGCTGGTGAGCGACGATCAGCTGTCACATTCAGCTGGTGAGTGGCGACCAGCTGTCACACTCAGCTGGTGAGTGGCGACCAACATTCAAGTCGTAAGCAGACTGGAAGATGCCTCAGGGAAATTACTGTCGGGTAGTCTAATGTTTTGAAGCCATCTTTTTTTTTTCTTTCTCTCTCCCCTTATTTTCCTCCTCGCCCACTCATCGTCTCCCCTCTCCCTTCTCGTCTTCCTCTCCTTCCTCATCTTCCCGTCTATCATCTGAACTGCCTCTTTTCCCTGTTCTTCCTCCCTCTTTCCCACTCATCTTCTTCCTTATCTCGCCTTCTCTCACAACATCTTTCTCTCCCCCCCCATCTTTCTTTCCTCATCTTTCTTCCTCGTCTTCCTCTATATTTTCTTTTTTTTTTCTACCTGTTGTCTGTGTCAGGTGTAAACCTGTTGTGAGGGTTCGTGGAGATGTGATGGTCGGAGTTAAACACAAGACTGTGATAGTTAAGGCCCAGCCTGCCTGTTGCTGTCTGGTAGGTCTAACGGGAACTGAGAACGATTACGGGACCGCAGCGCTCACAACAGCATCACGTAACGTCACACAAGCTAGTTACTGAGCCTAGCAAGGGGTCATGTATGTAAAACATATGGATGGTACTATGATACTCAGATAACATACATATACAGGGATCAGCAACTATGCTGACAAACCTGTCAGGTCTAAACATGTCAGGTGTAAACCTGACACAGTCAACTTAGTTTCCCCTCTCTCTTCGCTTCAAACGTACACCTCCACCTGCCTATTCCTATTCCTCTTTGTTTTACTTCTTTTTCAAGTCTCCCTTCCCACCCTCATCCCCATTCCACAGCCTCTTTATACTCCCACTATATTTCCAAACTCCGATATTGCCTCTTTGTCTCTGTTTTCACTTCTACCCTCTTTCCTCCTCTTTCTCCTCTCTCTCGTTTCCGTTCCCCCCTTCCTCTTCTCTCCTCCATTCTCCTCCCCACACCATGTTGAGGGAGGTTTGACTTACACGTTATAATGTTATGTAAGTGGCACAGCACGCTGCTTGACCTCATGTGGCTGTGTCGTATTTACTAGTGTTGGAGGCCCCAACCAATCTCTCTCCTTCACTCTTCACGACTTTCTCCCTCACTCTTCCATCAAAACTATTTCCTTCACTCTTCCATCCATTACAAATCTCTCTACTTAATCCTTCTTCCGTCTCAACTAGCCCCCTCTCTCTTTTTTGGGTAAATAAGGCCGAACGCTGTAGGAGGGGGATGGAGGTGAAAGCCACTGGGAATGGGAATACAGATGGAGGATGATGGAAGAGGGGGATTTTGAGGGAGGGGGGTTATGGAGGATGAGTGTGGAATGGGAGGGAGGTGGGGAAACGACGGAGGGGAGGGGAATGTGCATGAGAAATAGTGGGGGAAAGGAGAGTTATGAGGGACTCTCTGGAAGACAGTGAGTAGTTGGGGGTTGTGAATGGATGGGGAGAAAGGGTTAGGAGAAGCAGGTGCTAGTAGCAGATGCCATCAGTAGCAGGTGCCAGGAAAGCAGGTACCATTATTAGCATGTAACAGGCGTTCTAGGAGGCAGAAGAAGCAGATGCGAGGAGTTTTCATTGACAAAAGTAACAGATGCCAGAAGCAACTGGTGCCAAAGGTACCAGGAGCCAGTATTAACAGTGGTAGCGCCTGCTGCTTCTGGTAACGCTACAACAGCTGCTGTTCTGGTATCAGCTTTTTGCACTAGTGGCGCTGCTGGTGTTGCCGCTGTTGCTGCCGCTTCTTGTTGTTACAGCTGCTCCGTTTGCTGCAGCTGCAATGACTGCTTCTATTGCCACAGCTGCTGTTATTGCCGCAGCTGCTGCTGTTATAACCGCAGCTGCTGCTGTTATAACCGCAGCTGCAGTTATAGTAACAGCATCTGCAGTTATAGCTGCTGTTAAAAATCAATATCGTGAAGGGTTCTTAAATGGAGAGTTACTCGAATTTTGGGCTGACACATTAATGGTTGTACTAGCAGCATGTGCTGAGGCATCGCTAGAGAAAACTTGAGACATGTTTGCAAAATGTAAAACAAAAATTTAGAGAACAAAAGAAAATGATAACTGAGGAACACACAACACAGTGAACTTAAATGGAAGAAAATGCTTAACTATTCTGCATAAGTAATTAAAAATTGACAAGTTACACAATAAGCAAGAACTCACACAAGAAGAATATGCAACTTAACAAACACTGAAAATCAAGAGAACTTGTACTTTGCTCAAATCTAATATGCTCAACTTTTACTTTAAATTGAATAAATGGCACAGTGAGTTGTCTTTACTTTCAATGCAACAAGGAAATACACAATAAAATGATAAAATGGACTCAATAAACTTGTGCAAAAATTAAAACAGACACACAATTCACTGAAATAAAAAATAAAATAACACAGACAGAATAAAATACTATGCACAGAACAGAGCATAAGAAACTGCACTGTAATAAACTGTAGCAATATATCAAATAATTGCTAATCAAAAAGGTATTGCACAACACTGCATAAAATTTTCTGCAAGAAAAAACTTTAATAGCAACACAATATTTGCACAAGAATTATTGCAAAATGAATCAATGTGCAATAATAAAAATTATAGCACACAAGAAAAGAAATATATCAAGGAATGAACACTTTAACTCTTAACTGCACTTAAACAACACTTAACAAGCAAAAGAACAATTTACTTTAAAAGGAGAACTTAAAAATTGCACTAAGAGTGAATTTGTTCAATAAAACATGAAAAATAATAGGTGCAAAAACACACAACAAAACAAGTTTTAAGACTTAGTGATGCAGAACACAACACATCAATATAACACAATACTGGAATTTCTTGCAAGAAACTTGATGTTTGAAAAATTTTGTAAAAAATTATTTCTTGCTTGGACTTTAAAAATGGCACTATTGTCTGTGGAAATAAGACAAATTAGACACTGGCTGAATGAAAAGAATATGAACACAAGAATGTTCAACACACAGGGAACAAAATAAAAATACACAAATGCTGGGAAGAGAAAAAAATACCAGACAACACTGAGTTGTGATGCAGAATATGAGGTGAAAAATTACTGAAATACTTCACTGGAATACTGAGAACACTAGGTGATTCTGAAGTGTAACACAAGTTCTATATTGCTCATATGTTGCACACACAACAAAGGAAAAACACTAAGTACTTACTTCAAGTGTATAAAAAGATACACAACACAACAGATATAAAATAATGCACGAAAATTAACACTGAATTAAGGAGATTAAAAGAAATTAATGCAATCAGTACATGATAAACACTGAGTCTGATCAAGAGTCACTGAATGTCACTAAGAGAAAAAATCACTGGGAACACAAAAGAAATGTCTCAACACTCGCAAATGTGTCTAAAAAAAAAATATTATCGCTGTAACAACTTGAAGAATGAGATTGATGGATTGTTTATATCGTCTTGCTGCTGTCCTCTGCACAGATGATCGTAGAATTGCGCTTACATCGAAGAATGACAACACACAGGAGGCTTTATAAAGGTGGCGCGACACACTCTAGCTCTTGACCCCCTATGTGGTCCTTAAAATATGGTGCTACAACCCTAGCAGTGCACCAAAACACTGATGAGGTAGGTGAGTTTGTAATGGCTGACTGTAGTTGGGTTTGTGGGTTAACGGATCTGAGACCGGCAATGGTGCGACCCACGTGATCGTGAGTGGCTGGGCTTATGGGTTGAACGTCGTAAGCCTCACTGAGAACACCCACACTGCCGCGAAGATAATTCTAAGCCGGCTGGCTTAAAATAAACCCACGAAATACTACAACACCACAAGGATGAAAAAGAGCACTCAGAATGCTTGGAGCTTGAATCACAAGCGATGAAGACTACTCACGTGGCTTGCTTGAGTACTGGGGTAAGACACCTGGGTTAGTTGCTAGCTGGCTTATCTTAACCCTTCACACAGAATAGCTTGATAACTTCACACGATGAGCACAGCAGGGGTGGAAGCTGGCTTGGCAGGCAAAATAATTGGATGGAGTAGGCTAGGCTGGACTGGACTCGGTTGTTCTGACTCCCCCACCACAGACTGGAAGCTGGCTTATTTTGCAAACTCGGGTCGACCCCTCGGGAGTGATGCAAATAAGCAGATAAACACTAATACAAAGAGACTGACCAGTGAATAATGTAGAAGCTGGTAGAGTAGCTGGCTTGAGGTAGCTGACTTGAGGTAGCTGGCTGGGGTGAATCTCGGTAGTCGGTAGGCCTACTGGTGACACGAAATGGCCGTCTTGCTGGTCGAAAATTTTATCTCCAGAAATCGCTGTAATCGTCAGAATTACAGGCCCTCCGCTGGCACCATTTATCGTGAAGGGTTCTTAAATGGAGATATCGCAGGTTGAAGATAGACACACTTGTAGGATGGTAACTATATTGTCAGACTGAGATGAGGGATGGAGCCCAGCTGCCTTGCCTGTCCGCTGAATGGTCTGAAGAGACTGACCAGTGAATAATGTAGAAGCTGGTAGAGTAGCTGGCTTGAGGTAGCTGACTTGAGGTAGCTGGCTGGGGTGAATCTCGGTAGTCGGTAGGCCTACTGGTGACACGAAATGGCCGTCTTGCTGGTCGAAAATTTTATCTCCAGAAATTGCTGTAATCGTCAGAATTACAGGCCCTCCGCTGGCACCATTTATCGTGAAGGGTTCTTAAATGGAGATATCGCAGGTTGAAGATAGACACACTTGTAGGATGGTAACTATATTGTCAGACTGAGATGAGGGATGGAGCCCAGCTGCCTTGCCTGTCCGCTGAATGGTCTGCCGCCGAGTGAGGCCGGGGCAGGGGCATGAGCCCACACATCTGTAACCCGTGACGTCACACAAAGCCACAGGCCTACAAGGGATCTCGTATCTAAAGCACATGGATGATACTAATATGCTGTGCTATATAATACTGGGAATACAGGGATCAGCAACTATGCTGACATCAAGGCTTAGTTACAACCACAATTGTTATAGCATTAGTGGTTGTAGCAATAGTTGTTACAACATCAGTTGTTGCAGTGATAGTTGTTACATTGATAGTGGTTATTACAACACAAATACTACTGTCATTTAAGTGAACACTTGCCAGCAATATTACTAACCACCTGAATGAACACTACTCTGACTACTACTTCTACCACTACTACTACTACTACTACTACTACTACTACTACTACGAATTCTGCTTCTACTGCCGCCACTCCAGTAGGGGAGCTACATTAGGAGGGCATGACAGGTCGTCTCATATTATCATGTCACTTTCCTGTCATAAAACAGATATAAACACTGGTGCCTCAGACCCCACGCTGAGTCTCGGGTACGTGAGTAAACACTAAATACTGCAGCTTGTGTCTTGTTTCTTTTTGTTCTGTCTGCTTCTTCGTAGACTGTGGCTTGCGTTTATCTTCCATGTCTTGTTTGTGCCTTGTTTGTTTTGATTGTGTGTTATTGTTTTGTATGGTTCTATCTTGCTGTCGTATTATTTGTGCCACTTTGTGTATTTGTTGTCTTCTTTGTGTTCTTATGTTGTGCATTATGGTTGTCTTATTTGCCTTTTTTTTGTGCGTTTTTGTTTGTTTGGGGATTCTGTCTTGTTTGGGTCATGTTTGCTCTTCACAGAGGTCGTTAACCAGATAGATTGTCAAGCGAGGATTAGAGCGAAGTGTCATTATGCTAGGCACAGTTTCGTTACGAACGAGCGTGTGTCTTAACCGAGGGGCGTTGTTGTTAAGCCAGGGAACGTGTCGTTAAATGAGGGATTGCTGTTAAGTGAGGGGCGGTGTCATTACGAGATAGACAGTGTCGTTATGAGAGGGACAGTGTCGTTATGAGAGGGACAGTGTCGTTATGAGAGGGACAGTGTCGTTATGAGAGGGACAGTGTCGTTATGAGAGGGACAGTGTCGTTATGAGAGGGACAGTGTCGTTATGAGAGGGACAGTGTCGTTATCAGAGGGACAGTGTCGTTATCAGAGGGACAGTGTCGTTATCAGAAGGACAGTGTCGTTATCAGAGGGACTGTGTCTTTATGCCAGGAACTGTGTCGTTATGCCAGGGACTGTCGTTATGCTAGGAACTGTGTCGTTATGCCAGGGACTCTGTCGTTATGCCAGGGACTCTGTCGTTATGCCAGGAACTGTGTCGTTATGCCAGGGACTGTCATTATGCCAGGAACTGTGTCGTTATGCCAGGGACTGTGTCGTTATGCCAGGGACTGTGTCGTTATGCCAGGGACTGTGTCGTTATGCCAGGAACTGTGTCGTTATGCCAGGAACTGTGTCGTTATGCCAGGGACTGTGTCGTTATGCCAGGGACTGTGTCGTTATGCCAGGGACTGTGTCGTTATGCCAGGGACTGTGTCGTTATGCCAGGAACTGTGTCGTTATGCCAGGAACTGTGTCGTTATGCCAGGGACTGTGTCGTTATGCCAGGGACTGTGTCGTTATGCCAGGGACTGTGTCGTTATGCCAAGGACTGTGTCGTTATACCAGGGACTGTGTCGTTATGCCAGGGACTGTGTCGTTATGCCAAGGACTGTGCCGTAATGCCAGGGACTGTGCCGTTATGCCAGGGACTGTGTCGTTATGCCAGGGACTGTGTCGTTATGCCAGGGACTGTGTCGTTATGCCAGGGACTGTGTCATTATGCCAAGGACTGTGCCGTAATGCCAGGAACTGTGTCGTTATGCCAGTGACTGTGTCGTTATGCCAGGGACTGTGTCGTTATGCCAGGGACTGTGTCGTTATGCCAGGGACTGTGTCGTTATGCCAGGGACTGTGTCGTTATGCCAGGGACTGTGTCGTTATGCCAGGGACTGTGTCGTTATGCCAGGGACTGTGTCGTTATGCCAGGGACTGTGTCGTTATGCCAGGGACTGTGTCGTTATGCCAGGGACTGTGTCGTTATGCCAGGGACTGTGTCGTTATGCCAGGGACTGTGTCGTTATGCCAGGGACTGTGTCGTTATGCCAGGGACTGTGTCGTTATGCCAGGGACTGTGTCGTTATGCCAGGGACTGTGCCGTAATGCCAGGGACTGTGTCGTTATGCCAAGGACTGTGCCGTAATGCCAGGGACTGTGCCGTTATGCCAGGGACTGTGTCGTTATGCCAGGGACTGTGTCGTTATGCCAGGGACTGTGTCGTTATGAGATGGAATGTGTCGTTCACTTTCTCATACACAAACTTCTTTATTACGATTTTTTTTCACTACAGCTAAGTGTGGTGGTTAATACTGGTGTACCATTGAGAGCCACCATCACCACCGCACCTGTCACCACTCCCACCACCGCACCTGTCACCACTCCCACCACCGCACCTGTCACCACTCCCACCACCACCACCGCACCTGTCATCACCACCACCACCGCACCTGTCATCACCACCACCACCGCACCTGTCACTACTCCCACCACCGCACCTGTCATCACCACCACCACCACCACCACCACCACCGCACCTGTCACCACTCCCACCACCACCACCGCACCTGTCACCACTCCCACCACCGCACCTGTCACCACCACCACTCCCATCACCACCACTCCCATCACCGTTACTCCCATCACCACCACTCCCATCACCACCACTCCCATCACCACCACTCCCATCACCACCACTCCCACCACCACCACCACCACCACCGCCGCCGCCACCGCCGCACCTGTCACCCAAGAATTTTTTACGGCTTTTACTTTAATGAGCTGGTGAAGGTGTGAACTGGTGGAGGTGCGAGCTTGTGTAGGCGAGAGCTATTATATATATATATATATATATATATATATATATATATATATATATATATATATATATATATATTTATTTATTTTACATATTCGGCACGACATATAATATATATATATACATATATATATATATATATATATATATATATATATACATATATATATAAGTAGTGATGATTTCTACAGAGCGGTCTCCTCCGCTCAGTGGCTTCTTCTACAGAGCGGTCTCTTCCTGAGCGGTCTCCTCCCAAAAGGACTTCTACAGAGCGGTCTCCTTTTCACACCTATGTGCTAATGTCCTTGACCTCGCCCTCGAGACCACCTCGCCCTCGAGACCACCTCGCCCTCGAGACCACCTCCCCCTCGAGACCACCTCGCCCTCGAGACCACCTCCCCCTCGAGACCACCTCGCCCTCGAGACCACCTCCCCCTCGAGACCACCTCCCCCTCGAGACCACCTCGCCCTCGAGACCACCTCCCCCTCGAGACCACCTCGCCCTCGAGACCACCTCCCCCTCGAGACCACCTCGCCCTCGAGACCACCTCCCCCTCGAGACCACCTCCCCCTCGAGACCACCTCGCTCGCCCCCCGCCCGTCGCGCCGACCCACCGGCCCCGCCGCGCCCGTCGCGCTCGCCCGCGCCCTTCGCGCCAGCCCGTCGCGCCCGCCAGCGCCTTCTGCTGCGCCTTCTGCAGCGTCGTTCGGATCGCCCCCGCTCCCCGAATTTTTTTCCGATTTTTTCGAATTTTTTTTAATTTCTTGTGCTCTCCTCGGATCAAATTTTTGGGTTCCCCCCTCCCACTTTCACCCCCATCCCAATTTTTTTCGAATTTTTTTTTAATTTCATTTTCTTATGATCTCCAATTCCTTGGATCAATTTTTTCTCGAAATCAAAGACTCCATCTCCTTGGATCAAGTTTTTTTTCTCGAAATCAAAGTCTCCATCTCCTTGGATCAAGTTTTCTCGATAATACCAAGTCTCCATCTCCTTGGATCAACTTTTTTGGATTCCCCCACTTTCACCCCCATCCCAAATTTTTTCGAATTTTTTTTTCTGGATAATACGAAAGACTCCATCTCCTCGGATCAAAGTTTTTGGATTCCCCCCCCCTCTCAGGGTAAGCATTCAAATGAACTCCTCCTATGGGGCATGGTACTTTCTCTTACTACAGGTCTAAACAAGTGTGACGTCAAGTCTAGACATTTTTTTTTCGTTTTAACTATTTCATCAGAAAGTCACCACAACACTTATAACCACTTTTCGATAAATTCACTAGTCACAATTTTACATATTACGAAGTTAATATGCACACACACCTCACTTTACTTTGAACACCTTCAAAACACTCTCATAAATCATTTGAATACTCACAAAAATACCTTTTGAACATTTCCAAACAACTCTGAAACACTTCCAAGACAACATTTTGAATACTCCCAAATAAGATTTGACAGCTCTAATTTATCTACACTTACACATTTCATTAAATTACAACTCATCCCCCCAAACTCCTCCCTCAGTCTCCAGACTTCACAACATTATCACAAAAACTAACTCAAACACTTTACTTTGAACATCACCCACAACCCACAACACCCACATCACCCACAACACCCACAACACCCACACTCCACAATTTTTTTCTCGTTTTAACTAATTTCATCAGAAAGTCACAACAACAACACACTTATAATCACTTTTCAACAACTCTAGTTCGACAACAACACCCACAACCCACAACACCCACAACCCACAATTTTTTCTCGTTTTAACTAATTTCATCAGAAAAAGTCACAACAACAACCCACTTATAACATCTTTTTCGGTATCTCTAGTTCAACAACAACGCCCACAACCCACATCACCTACATCCCACAACACCCACACCCCACAATTTTTTCTCGTTTTAACTAATTTCATCAGAAAAAGTCACAGCAACAACCCACAACTTATAATCACTTTTCAACAACTCTAGTTCGACAACAACACCCACATCCCACAACACCCACAACACCCACACCCCACAATTTTTTTCTCTTTTTAACTAATTTCATCAGAAAAAGTCACAGCAACAACCCACTTATAACATTTTTTTCGGTATCTCTAGTTCGACAACAACACCACCCACAACACCCACATCCCACATCACCCACAACCCACAATTTTTTTTCTCGTTTTAACTAATTTAATCAGAAAAAGTCACAACAACAACCCACAACTTATAACCACTTTTTCGGTATCTCTAGTTCGACAACAACACCCACAAACCCACAACACCCACATCCCACAACCCACAACCCCCACAACCCACAACACCCACTTCCCATATCACCCACAACCCACATCACTCACATCACCCACACCCCACAATTTTTTCTCGTTTTAGCTAATTTCATCAGAAAAAGTCACAACAACCCACAACTTATAACCACTTTTTCGGTATCTCTAGTTCGACAACAACACCCACAACACCCACAACCCACAACACCCACACCCCACAATTTTTTCTCGTTTTAACTAATTTCATCAGAAAAAGGCACAACAACAACCCACTTATAACATCTTTTTCGGTATCTCTAGTTCGACAACAACACCCCACAACACACACAACCCACATCACCCACACCCCACAATTTTTTTTCTCGTTTTAACTAATTTCATCAGAAAGTCACAACAACAACAACCCACAACTTATAATCACACCTTTGAATAACCTCAAAACACCATTTGAGTACTCCCAAATACACCACTGAATACTACTAAAACACCACTGAATGCACTCAAAACACCACCAAAATCACCATAAACTAAGATCAACACCCACAACACCCACAACCCACAACACCCACATCCCACATCACCCACAACCCACATCACCCACAACCCACATCACCAACATCCCACAATTTTTTCTCGTTTAACTAATTTCATCAGAAAAAGTCACAAAAACAACCCACTTATATCATCTTTTTTTTGGTATCTCTAGTTCGACTACATTACCCACAACCCTCATCAATTACCAATTTATTCACAATTTTTTTCCCCTTCTTTTTACTGAATCTTAAATGTAATACACATTCCTCTTTACATTACTAAAATTCTAATAAAATCCTCTCCATACCCATGTCCTTGTATCCACATAAATTGATATTATACTCGCATCAACTAATCTCACTACCCAACTATTGCGACATGTTTCAACACCCTCCATTCTTTTCCAATATATCATAACTTTTCAATTCTATAATTTCTTTTTAAAATATTCACACATTACCTTTATTTTCAGTAAAATCTCCCCATATTTCATTAAACTTCTAATACAACCCTCCCCATACCCCTCTCCATCTCACCCGCATTTCTTCACATCCACTCACCCATCTCCCAACACACCTAACCTATCCTAACTTATCCTAACCTAACCTATCCTAACCTAACTTATCCTAACCTAACTTATCCTAACCTAACCTAACCTAACCTAACCTAACCTAACCTAACCTAACCTAACCTAACCTATCCTAACCTAACCTAACCTAACCTAACCGAACCTAACCTAACCTAACCTAACCTAACCTAACCTAACCTAACCTAACCTAACCTAACCTAACCTAACCTAACCTAACCTAACCTAACCTAACCTAACCTAACTTAACCTAACCTAACCTAACCTATCCTAACCTACCCTTACCTAACCTAACCTAACCTAACCTAACTTTACCTAACCTATCCTAACCTATCCTAACCTAACCTAACCTAACCTAACCTAACCTAACCTAACCTAACCTAACCTAACCTAACCTAACCTAACCTAACCTAACCCTAACCTAACCTAACCTAACCTAACCTAACCTAACCTAACCTAACCTAACCTAACCTAACCTAACCTAACTTAACCTAACCTAACTTAACCTTAACCTAACCTAACCTAACCTAACCTAACCTAACCTAACCTAACCTAACCTAACCTAACTTAACCTAACCTAACCTAACCTAACTTAACCTTAACCTAACCTAACCTAACCTGCCTAACCTACCCCCTTAAAAGTATTGCGTCTAATGATTTTTCCGAACAGAAACACATTCCTCGCTCTGAGAGCCGCCCCAAAGTATTGCGTCATGATTTTTGTACGCCCCTTCCCCCTCCAACGCCGCCATGTAATTCTGTTCACACCCATGGTAGAAAATCACACGGGCATCTCCATACCGAACACCTGCGTCAACTCAGGACAGACAGACGCCATGAAATGCGGTTCACATCCAAGGTAGAAAATCACATAATCATCTCTTTCCAGACCAACTGTGTCCTCTTGTTCTAAAATTTGGTGAGGTCACAGGGGCTGACAGACACCATGAAATTAACTTTAATGAGATATAACATTTGTATTCTATCTCAATACTTTTTTTTCATGGTAAGGTTTGATTGATTTAAAATTCATCATGTCTTAAAAACTTTTATTAAACATTTCTCTTTTTAATGAATGAATGAAACATATTAATCTTGGTGTAACAACACGCTCTAAACATCATAAATCCTCCTCTCTAAGTCTTGTTCTTCCAAGTCCCGTCACATCGGTACCTGTAAATTTTAATATATTTTTTTATTTCATTAGCATATAATGGGGAGAAATTTGCACCATCACCTGTAAACGATATAACCAACTAAAAGTTACATATTTTTTCACTATCCCAAACATATTCTTCTCGTTAACTTAAATATCTCCCCATTCTTGACTTAAAAGCATAATCGTACTGTGTCCCCTTATTAACTTTAATATTAAAACTTATTTTAAATGATGTAAGTATTATGGTAGACATGATTCTTGGTGTTCAGGTAGAGAGAGAAGGTCGAAAAGGTAAGTGATACATTTTCATGAAGAGATAAATATGAGTTATATATATTAATTCAAATATATCTCTCTCTCTTCAAGTTATAATTACTTCCTCATAATAATTTAAATGAATTAAACCACTGATACAAGGTAAATAATTTTGCTTACCTCATGAGGGATACCAAGCACTTCCTTCAATTCTAGAAGACAATAACTTCGAATCATCTTCTAATTCTTGACCTTGGTTAATGTTTTTCATTTCTTCTTTGACAACCATTGTTGATCGAATACCTTCTTCCTTAAATTTCATTATCATATCTTCGAGTATAGGTTTATAATGTGTATTCCAGATATAATCATTTGAAGTTTCATACCTCCCAATACCTTTCAGAAAGATAACCTCTCGTATATTTTTATTGTCTTTCACACTTTTTATGACTCTCTCAATGGATTCCTTGAAATATCTTATTCTGTCTGCGATAGTATCTTTCTTTAAACCATACACCAAATGGGTATCTCTTGATTTTTCAATTAAATTTTGAGAAATGGTATTTTCCTCCAATGGTCCAGCAATACCAAATTGGCTTATTATGGCTGCTAAATAAGGAAGATTCAATTTTCTTTGATCCGGTGAAGGTTCAAACTCGATAACAGTTCCAGGAGTATCACGATCTTCAACTCTGCATCTTCTCAGATTAAATAAAGGTTCTCTACTCCGATACACATCAGCATAAGGATATTTCTTACCCAAATAATAACTTGCACCATATCCTTTTATAGCAACACAATTCGCATGAAAAATAATGCAGACGTTGTCACGACAATATTTTTCATCGTACAATTTTCCTTCTTCAATTTTAAAATATTTTTCCATCCTATTGGCTGTCTCCATTTTCTTGAGATGGTTAGTCGCACCCTGGTGGAAGAGGTACTAATGCATGAGCATCAAAGAACAGAGATGTTTATACTCATCACCGTTCCTGCCAGACGTATGATCTCTATTCAGTTGCCTAATAAGGTTTTAGAGTGCTGGTGAATAAAACAAAAAAAAAAGTATTATAGAGATATTTTATTTGTCATATTTTACAATAATGATAACAATATTTCTACGTCGTTTTTTTTTTAATTCCTTTGCAAAATCATGAACTTTCCCCTTGTTAACTTAAATGAACTAAAAGTGTGCATGCCAATCACCTCCGGCTGAAGCACATCCAATTCCTTCTGGAAACACAACTTTTTCCATTATAATCCCGTTGGGATCTGTTAATAACCACTTAACAAGATCATTCATGCACTCTTTGAACATAATCTCACGACCTTTCTTTGTATCTAAATATTTGCATGTATTATAGTAGGCCTTATCAACTTTACAGTTCATATAATACTTATGTGGAGGTCCCATCGCATACTGTGCGAACATATTGACAATCATGGGGTTATTTTTTCCATTATTTACAAATTTTATGCTCCCAAATTTATCACGAGTGACTTCACTAGCTAGATTTGCTTTATGACATCCAGGTGATCTAAATAAATATGGATTGCTAAGTGGTAAAACCTGACTTAAAGCATCAGCAAGACCTCCCTTTTTCAATTTAACAGCACAACAATTTGCTTGTTGTACTAAAAGAATTTTATCACTGCCACTAAAATCTTTTGTAATATTACCTTTCATTAACGAAAGATATTTTTCTTCATCTTTTGTTGCTTCTTTACCTGTAATTTTGATAAAATATAGTATTATATCCCAAAAATTAAGTTTGTTACTCAACAAATGAAAAAAAAAATATTTCTCATTAGAATTTCTAAAAATTACATTGGGGGTGAATTTACTCAATAATATCTCATTAAAAACTCACGTTCAAAATCTTCCATTGCTATAAGCATTTCTTTATCGGTGAGATATTGTTCAGTCACCTTCCTTCGTTTTGGAGGGTTGTGATCAAGGTCTTCTATCGAATTAATCATTTCTTTATCAGTTCAGTGATGTGTAGACACTTGCTTCTGTAACAAATTTTTCACATGTAACTTCCACGTCTCCATCTAAATACTCTTGTAACTCAATACGGATGTGTCTTCTTATACTCTTTTCACCACGAGGGTTGTCGAGTTAGTAGTTTTTATAACTATATGTGTAGAGAAATTTGTTCCATGAAAAACACTACGTGGCATCACCATGACGTTAGGTGAATGAACCACCACGAGTTTAGTGTCATACAGGATGGGGATCATAACTTACTTCAATGGTATTATGATATGTTATTACTATACCGATGGTGCATACTTGGAAATGCATGAAGACAATTAAAGGTAAGATAATTTGTTCAATGAGTATCGTGACGTCATGCTTTTATTTCATTTAAAATAATAAGGGGAAGATGCTCTAACCTGTTTTAACGTGTTGCTGGATAGTGACGTCACATGCAAGTGTTGCCAAAAAAAATGTCTGAATATTTCTTTTTACTGAAAAATAAGGAAAGTTAACAATGACTAAACATATTATTTGAAATATACAATGGATAATATATATGCTTTGAAGAAATCCCCTGTAATGTGTATTTGTATTATTAAAAAAAATGATATTCGATGATCACAACGATTGAAATTTTTGGTATAAATATTTGGAGTGAAATGATAAGGAATCACTTGATCAGAAGAAGGAATATGGAGGTGGTTGCGACAAAACATACAAGTGTGGTGTTTATAGAAATGTTATATACAATTAAGAGAGTCGAACCCATTCAAAAAAAAGTTGATGCGGAACATGTTCTCTCAAAAGAAGTGTTTGTAGCTGAGGTACGAGAAATGACTCAACGATGGAGTGAAGAAATATTGGAAAATTTATTGTTACGAGAATGTGAATGGAGTAGTCATTTATCTCAAACTTTTATTATACCAAAGCCCAAAAAATTAATTATGAAAATGGATTTTGAAATGGCTGATCCTAGTTTAGGTAAGTTTAATGAAATTTTTCATTTAATACTATTTAGCAACTCTTTATGTGTATGGGAGAGTTGTGTGTAAGTCACCCCCAGACATTGTCCGGAAACCACATGGAAAGCATCTAATATGGGGAAACATGGCGATTTCATTGTTATTTGTGAAACGGTGAAAGATCTTCCTTGGTTGGAATTTTGCAACACTGTCAATCAACTCTTAAGGAAAGATGGTGAATCATTGAGTGAAAAGAATTTTCAGCGAGTTAAAAATTGGTTAGAAAATGAACTTGATTCGCATAAATTCATTGATGAAATGGTAACGGAGTGGAGTGATGATCTGGTATATTATATTTTGGAAAACAATATATCTGAAAACTTTGTCAGTCAAATATTTAATAGACAGTATAATCTGTGCATTTTGCATAGATGGTACAACACAAAGAAGTGGAAATTAATTTGGAGAGAACTTTTCACAGATATTAAACATTATATTAAAAACATTGAGCCTAATGTGTGAGTAACTTATAAGGTAAGCAAAATTATTTACCTTGTATCAGTGGTTTAATTCATTTAAATTATTATGAGGAAGTAATTATAACTTGAAGAGAGATATATTTGAATTAATATATATAACTCATATTTATCTCTTCATGAAATGTGTCACTTACCATTTCGACCTTCTCTCTCTACCTGAACACCAAGAATCATGTCTACCATAATACTTACATCATTTAAGTTAATAAGACGCTTTTAATTCATTAAAGTTAATAAGGGGACACAGTACGATTATGCTTTTAAGTCAAGAATGGGAAGATATTTAAGTTAACGAGAAGCATATGTTTGGGATAGTGAAAAAATATGTAAC
This sequence comes from Cherax quadricarinatus, assembly GCF_038502225.1. Lineage (NCBI taxonomy): Eukaryota > Metazoa > Arthropoda > Malacostraca > Decapoda > Parastacidae > Cherax > Cherax quadricarinatus. The sequence continues at coordinate 24,961,913 of NC_091305.1, forward strand.
TTTTAGTTGGTTATATCGTTTACAGGTGATGGTGCAAATTTCTCCCCATTATATGCTAATGAAATAAAAAAATATATTAAAATTTACAGGTACAGATGTGACGGGACTTGGAAGAACAAGACTTAGAGAGGAGGATTTATGATGTTTAGAGCGTGTTGTTACACCAAGATTAATATGTTTCATTCATTCATTAAAAAGAGAAATGTTTAATAAAAGTTTTTAAGACATGATGAATTTTAAATCAATCAAACCTTACCATGAAAAAAAGGATTGAGGTAGAATACAAATGTTATATCTCATTTAAGTTAATTTCATGGTGTCTGTCAACCCTGTGACCTCACCAAATTTTAGCACAAGAGGACACAGTTGGTCTGGAAAGAGATGATTATGTGATTTTCTACCTTGGATGTGAACCGCATTTCATGGCGTCTGTCTGACCTGAGTTGACGCAGGTGTTCGGTAAGGAGATGACTATGTGATTTTCTATCTTGGATGTGAACAGAATTACATGGTGTCGTCGGAGGGGAAGGGGTGTGCAAAAATCATGACGCAATACTATTGGGGTAGGGTATATAAGCTCAAGGAGTCTCTCAGAGCGAGGAATGTGTTTCTGTTCGGAAATCGAGTAAATATTTCTACCATTGAGTGTGTTTACCAACAAGAAAATAATGTCCGAGGTTAGGTTAGGTTAGGTTAGGATAAGTTAGGTTAGGTTAGGTAAGGTTAGGTTAGGTTAGGTCAGATTAAGTTAGGTTAAGTTAGGTTAGGTTAGGTTAGGATAAGTTAGGTTAGGTTAGGTTAGGTTAGGTTAGGATAGGTTAGGTTTGGATAGGTTAGGCTAGGTTAGGTTAGGTTAGGATAGGCTAGGTTAAGATGGGTTAGGATAGGTTAGGTTAAGTTAGGATAGGTTAGGTTAGGTTAGGATAGGCTAGGCTAGGTTAGGATGGGTTAGGTTAGGTTAGGTTAGGTTAGGTTAGGTTAAGATAGGTTAGGTTAGGATAAGTTAGGTTAGGTTAGGTTAGGTTAGGATAGGATAGGTTAGGTTAAGTTAGGTTAGGTTAGGTTAGGATAAGTTAGGTTAGGTTAGGTTAGGTTAGGTTAGGTTAGGTTAGGATAGGATAGGTTAGGTTAAGTTAGGTTAGGTTAGGTTAGGATAAGTTAGGTTAGGTTAGGTTAGGTTAGGTTAGGTTAGGATAGGTTAGGTTCGGATAGGTTAGGCTAGGTTAGGTTAGGTTAGGATAGGCTAGGTTAGGATGGGTTAGGATAGGTTAGGTTAGGTTAGGTTAGGTTAGGTTAGGTTAGGTTAGGTTAGGTTAGGTTAGGTTAAGTTAGGTGTGTTGGGAGATGGGTGAGTGGATGTGAAGAAATGCAGGTGAGATGGAGAGGGGTATGGGGAGGGTTGTATTAGAAGTTTAATGAAATATGGGGAGATTTTACTGAAAATAAAGGTAAATGTGTAAATATTTTAAAAAGAAATTATAGAATTGAAAAGTTATGATATATTGGAAAAGAATGGAGGGTGTTGAAACATGTCGCAATAGTTGGGTAGTGAGATTAGTTGATGCGAGTATAATATCAATTTATGTGGATACAAGGAGATGGGTATGGAGAGGATTTTATTAGAATTTTAGTAATGTAAAGAGGAATGTGTATTACATTTAAGATTCAGTAAAAAGAAGGGGGAAAAAATGTGAATAAATTTGGTAAATGATGAGGGTTGTGGGTAATGTTGTCGAACTAGAGTTGCAAAAAAAAGTGTTTATAAGTGGTGTGGTGACTTTTTCTGATGAAATAGTTAAAACGAGAAAAATGTCTAGACTTGTGTTGTAAAGAAATTGTGGATTGTGGGATGTGGGTGTTGTGGGATGTGGGTGTTGTGGGCGTTGTTGTCGAACTAGAGATGTCGAAAAAGTGGTTATAAGTTGTGGGTTGTTGTACCTTTTTCTGATGAAATTAGCTAAAACGAGAAAAAATTGTGGGGTGTGGGTGATGTGGGTTGTGGATGTTGTGACTTTTCTAATGAAATTAGATAAAACGAGAAAAAATTGTGGGAAGTGGGTGATTTTGGTGGTGTTTTGAGTGTATTCAGTGGTGTTTTAGTAGTATTCAGTGGTGTATTTGGGAGTACTCAAATGGTGTTTTGGAAGTGATTCAGTGTTGTTTGGAAAATGTTCAAAGGTGTTTTGTGCAAAGTACTTATGTGATCAAATGATGTGCAAGAGTACTTATATGATCAAATGGTGTACTTATGAAGGTGAGAGTATTCAGAGGTGATTTTGGGGGTGTTCGAATGATGTTTTTGGAGTATTCAAAGGTAATTGATGGTGTTTTTTTTTTTTTTTTGGTGATGTTCAAAGTAAAGTGTTTGAGTTAGTTTTTGTGATAATGTTGTTAAGTCTGGAGACTGAGGGTGGAGTTTGGGGGGATGAGTTGTAATTTAATGAAATGTGTAAGTGTAGATAAATTAGAGCTGTCAAATCTTATTTGGGAGTATTCAAAATGTTGTCTTGGAAGTGTTTCGGTGTTGTTTGGAAATGTTCAAAGGTATTTTTGTGAGTATTCAAATGATTTATGAGAGTGTTTTGAAGGTGTTCAAAGTAAAGTGTGTGTGCGTATTAACTTCGTAATATGTAAAATTGTGACTAGTGAATTTATCGAAAAGTGGTTATAAGTGTTGTGGTGACTTTCTGATGAAATAATTAAAACGAGAAAAATTGGGGGTTATGAGTGAAAATTGTGAGGTGTTGGTTGGAGTGTGAGGGTTCGGGAGGGTGGGGAGGAGGTAGGTTACTTCGTGGGGAGTGACCTGAGATGAAATAGTTAAAACGAGAAAAATGTTTAGACTTGTGTTGTAAAGAAATTGTGGATTGATGTGGGTATTAACGAAAAAATGTGAAATTAATTGGGTTATCCTGGGTTAAGAGTGAAAATGTTTTCCCTATGTTGTATATGAAATGTGTAGGGGGGGGAAGTCGACAAGATTCAGCCTGTGTGTGTGGGGTCGTCATGTGACGTCACTGACATAGGGGGAAGTCGACAAGATTCAGCTTGTATGTGTGACGTCACTGACATAGGGGGAAGTCGACAAGATTCAGCTTGTATGTGACGTCACTGACATAGGGGGAAGTCGACAAGATTCAGCCTGTGTGTGTGGGGTCATCGCGTGACGTCACTGACATAGGGGGAAGTCGACAAGATTCAGCCTGTATGTGTGAGGTCATCACGTGACGTCACTGACCGCCGAGTAAACACCCACTTCATTTAACTTAATGAGAGGAATACTGACGTCACACTTGTTTAGACCTGTAGTAAGAGAAAGTACCATGCCCCATAGGAGGAGTTCATTTTGAATGCTTACCCTGAGAGGGGGGGGGGAATCCAAAAAACTTGATCCGAGGAGATGGAGTCTTTGTATTATCGAAAAAAAAAAAAAATTTGGGATGGGGGTGAAAGTGGGGGGAATCCAAAAATCTTGATCCGAGGAGATGGAGTCTTGGTATTATCGAGAAAACTTGATCCAAGGAGATTCTTTGATTTCGAGAATCCAAAAACTTGATCCAAGGAATTGGAGATCATAAGAAAATTGAAATTCAAAAAAAAAAGTCTTGGTATTTCGAAAAAAAATTTGGGATGGGGGTGAAAGTGGGAGGGGGGAACCCAAAAATTTGATCCGAGGAGAGCACAAGAAATTCAAAAAAATTTGAAAAAAATCGGAAAAAAATTCAGGGAGTGGGGGCGATCCGGACGATGCTGCAGAAGGCGCAGCAGAAGGCGCAGGCGGGCGTGACGGACGGGCGCGAGGGGCGCGGGCGGGCGCGAGGGCGCGGCGGGGCCGGTGGGTCGGCGCGAGGGTGGGGGGGCGAGGCGCGTGGGGGGCGGGGGGGGGGGGGGGGGGGGGGTCGTGGGCGGGGGGGGGCGCGGATGGGGGGGGGGGGCGATCTCGAGGGGGAGGTGGTCTCGTTGGCAGGGTTAAGGTCTCGAGGGGGAGGTGGTCTCGAGGGCGAGGTGGTCTCGAGGGCGAGGTCAAGGACATTAGCACATAGGTGTGAAAAGGAGACCGCTCTGTAGAAGTCCTTTTGGGAGGAGACCGCTCAGGAAGAGACCGCTCTGTAGAAGAGACCGCTGTGTAGAAATCAACACTACTTATATAGAGACCGCTCAGGAAGAGACCGCTCTGTAGAAGAGACCGCTGAGCGGAGGAGACCGCTCTGTAGAAGGGACCGCTGTGTAGAAATCAACACTACTTATATATATATATATATATATATATATATATTTATATATATAATCATGTCGTGCCGAATAGGTAAAACTGGTCAGTTAGCAAGAACTCATTTAAAATTACGTCCTTTAAGTTTATATTAATTAAATAATAAACAATCGTAATGAAATATTGTTTTTTTCATTACGTTCAGAATGATTTTTGCGAAATTATTGCATACACAAATTTTCGCTTGCCTTATTCGGCAAGAAGAGAGAAGAGCGTTGGCATTTAAGCCAAAATCGCAAGTTTTACCATTCGGCACGACATTTTCTCTCTCTCTCTCTCTCTCTCTCTCTCTCTCTCTCTCTCTCTCTCTCTCTCTCTCTCTATCTATATATATATATATATATATATATACATATATATATATATATATATATATATATATATATATATATATATATTATATAATGTCGTGCTGAATATGTAAAAATGGTCAATTAGCAAGAACTCATTTAAAATTAAGTCCTTTCCAAAATTTTCTCTTATACGTTTAAAGATATATTTTTTTCATTAATGTTAATGTAAAAATTTTTAATTTTGCACCAAAAGAATCTTAGAAAACTTACCTAACCTTATTATAACAAGAACAATTTATTTTAGCCTAACCCAACTAAATATATTTTAGATTTGTTTACAATATTTTAATTCAAATCAAACCCAGTGAAATATATTTTTTTTCTTTAGGTTCAGAATGATTTTGGCGAAATTATTGCATACACAAATTTTCGCATGTCCTATATGGCAAGATGAGCGTTGCTATTTAAGCCTAGATCGCAAGTTCTGCCTATTCGGCACGACATATATATATATATATATATATATATATATATATACATATATATATATATATATATATATATATATATATATATATATATATATATATATATATATATATATATATATGCGCAGTTACGATTTTCTTTTCCAAAATGTGTCGAGCATATTTCGCTCATTTTACATTTTTTTGTATTTATTCATTTGTTGCTGAATTAATCGTTCATCAATTGGCTTCATTACTCCATTCATTCCGGTCAGGTCCCTCCGATAACTACATTCGCTGGCTTAATTGCCCTCCATTTTTCACCTTTAGCGAGAGTTTAAGGCCCTCGACTTCAGTCCATTTCAGGGGTGTGTCCTGATTTCGCTTATTTAGGCCCTGATGCCTTGCCTATTTCGTCCGGGTAATCACTGTAATATTTCTCCTGCACGACATTGTGCCGGTGATTTGATTTACCGTTTTATGTACTACATATTTTAGTTTTATAATGAGGGCGCTACACTTGCCTGCACCTCGGAGTGCATTCGTAATTATATATATAATTTTTTGTCTTCTTTTTACATACAGTACTTTGTACAGGAGAAAGGGTTACTAGTCCCTTGACTCCAGGCAGTTTAGTCCACAGCAGGAGTCGAACCTGCGCACACTGCATCAAAGTACACATCATTTTTGCCACACAACCAGACTGCAGATATATATATATATATATATATATATATATATATATATATATATATATATATGTCGTGCCGAATAGGCAGAACTTGCGATCTAGGCTTAAATAGCAACGCTCATCTTGCCATATAGGACAAGTGAAAATTTGTGTATGCAATAATTTCGTCAAAATCATTCTGAACCTTACGAAAAAGATATATTTCATTGTGTTTGCTTAGTACTAAATTATTGTAAACTTATTTAAAATATATTTAGTTGGGTTAGGCTAAAATAAATTGCTCTTGTTATAATAAGGTTAGGTAAGTTTTCTAAGATTCTTTTGGTGCAAAATTATAATTTTTTACATTAACATTAATGAAAAAAATATATCTTTAAACGTATAAGATAAAATTTTAGAAAGGACTTAATTTTAAATGAGTTCTTGCTAATTGACCAGTTTTACATATTCGGCACGACATATATATATATATATATATATATATATATATATATATATATATATATATATATATATATTATAAAATGTATATGTCGTGCCGAATAGGCAGAACTTGCGATCTTGTCTTAAATAGCAGCGCTCATCTTGCCATATAGGAGAAGCGAAAATTTGTGTATGCAATAATTTCACCAAAATCATTCTGAACCTAACGAAACAAATATATTTCACTGTGTTTGTTTAGTATTACATTATTGTAAACAAATCTAAAATATATTTAGTTGGATTATGCTAAAATAAATTGTTCTTGTTATAATAAGGTTAGGTAAGTTTTCTAAGTTCCTTTTGGTGCAAAATTATAAATTTTTACATCAACATTATTGAAAAATATATATCTTTAAACGTAAAAGAGAAAAATTTAGAAAGGACTTAATTTTAGATGAGTTCTTGCTAATTGGCCAGTTTTACATATTCGGCACGACATATATATACATATATATATATATATATATATATATATATATATATATATATATATATATATATATATATATATATATATATATATATATAACGTATATAGGAAAATATTCTCTTTTATTCCCGTTTCACTTACTTAAAAGAACTGTGCATGTTCTCTACCAGTCCCTAGGAACTCTTTCCATTCTATTTTATGCATATATTGGTCACATATACCAACCACTCCAAAACTACATCATCACCTATTTTTAATATTTCTTAATTCGATCTATACCAGCTGCATTAACCCCTTTCATTCTATCTGCTCTCTGAGGCACTTTTCCCACACTCACATTTGGCCCTTTCTCCTACAAGGTGTTGTGCCTCACTGTCCAATTCATGAAATCACTATTTTCCTTTCTTCCTCATCTTTTAACAACTCTAGGACAAGACAAGACAAACTTTATTTCTTTTCAAGGTTATAATGTGTGTTGACATTATATACGTGTTGTTAGGTACAAGAAAGCCACTGACATGCTGGGGCATTTTAGGCAGAATACACTCTGCGACTTCCCAGCATCTCCACCTCTCCACTTACGTCTCTTCTCTTCCGTTTTAAACTGTTATATCCATTTGTTTCTGGGGCTTTCTTAATTTATTATTCTCACACCAAAACTTTCTTATAAGCAAAATTTTTCTGCTAAAATCTCGCCCGCTTTTTCATTGACTTTCCTTTTGTAATCCCTTAATTAGAAAGTGCCTATTTACATCTTTTTTACTCTCCACATGCTCAGCTCTCTCTATATATAACTTCTATATTTTAAGAACCTCTCATATGTTAACTTTTTCATTATTTCTTTACGCCATCATTAAACTAGTCGATCCTTTTACCTCTGATAACCACCCTCCTGTACTCAGACTTCTGCACAATATAACATTGCATTCTTAAATCTTCCCCATACTCCCTCTTCCCCCTCATTACTTGCATTTTCTCACTCTAGCTAACCTTTCTCTCAGTAGTTGCTTTTATCATACATCTATAATTTATTAACTTTCACTTCTTACCAACTGATGACTTTTTCTTGTATCCCATCTACCTCTTACTCTCACGATAGCCTCCATTACATAATGGGTTGATATATATGTCGCCCCTTTTAAAACATGTACATCCAGAAATCTACATATGAACTTATTTTTCCACTGGTACATAGTCTGACAAATTGCTATCATCCCCCAATATGTCTCGTGTATTGTTCTTTTTTGTACATAATTCAGTGAGAGGCCCCTCCATTATTCGTCACTCCTGGCACTCCAAACTTACCTACTACACCCTCTACAACAGCTCCTCCCACCGCTGCATTTAGGTCCCTCACAACAATTATTTTCTCACTTGGATGAATATTCCCTAAACATTTGCTGAACACTTCCCAAAATCCTTGTCCTCTCCAATCCTCTCTTCTCCAGGTGCATAAACACCTAACTATACTCCACTTCTCAAATCCCACCTTATTTTTAATCCACACATTTCTTGAATTTAAGCACTTATAGCCTCCTCTTCTCTCATATGTGACTATTTAATATTAACGCTACCCCTCCTCTAGGTTTCTGTTATACCCGATTTAACTCTTATTTATTTTCCCCCACGGAAATGTTCCCACCTCTTTTAGCACTGTTTCACTTAGAGCTTGTTTGTCCAGCTTCTGTCCATTCACATTAATTTTCTTTTCATCCGTACTACAACGATAAATTTTCTTTCTTTGCTTTTAAGTAATATATACAGTTGTGAGTGTGGGGGAAGTTCGTGAGGCAGTAGGTAAAATGAAAGGGGGTAAGGCAGCCGGGATTGATGGGATAAAGATAGAAATGTTAAAAGCAGGTGGGGATATAGTTTTGGAGTGGTTGGTGCAATTATTTAATAAATGTATGGAAGAGGATAAGGTACCTAGGGATTGGCAGAGAGCATGCATAGTTCCTTTGTATAAAGGCAAAGGGGACAAAAGAGAGTGCAAAAATTATAGGGGGATAAGTCTGTTGAGTATACCTGGTAAAGTGTATGGTAGAGTTATTATTGAAAGAATTAAAAGTAAGACGGATAATAGGATAGCAGATGAACAAGGAGGCTTTAGGAAAGGTAGGGGGTGTGTGGACCAGGTGTTTACAGTGAAACATAAGTGAACAGTATTTAGATAAGGCTAAAGAGGTCTTTGTGGCATTTATGGATTTGGAAAAGGCATATGACAGGGTGGATAGGGGGGCAATGTGGCAGATGTTGCAGGTGTATGGTGTAGGAGGTAGGTTACTGAAAGCAGTGAAGAGTTTTTACGAGGATAGTGAGGCTCAAGTTAGAGTACATAGGAAAGAGGGAAATTATTTCCCAGTAAAAGTATGCCTTAGACAAGGATGTGTGATGTCACCGTGGTTGTTTAATATATTTATAGATGGGGTTGTAAGAGAAGTAAATGCGAGGGTCTTGACAAGAGGCGTGGAGTTAAAAGATAAACAATCACACATAAAGTGGGAGTTGTCACAGTTGCTCTTTGCTGATGACACTGTGCTCTTGGGAGATTCTGAAGAGAAGTTGCAGACATTGGTAGATGAATTTGGTAGGGTGTGCAAAAGAAGAAAATTAAAAGTGAATACAGGAAAGAGTAAGGTTATGAGGATAACAAAAATATTAGGTGATGAAAGATTGGATATCAGATTGGAGGGAGAGAGTATGGAGGAGGTGAATGTATTCAGATATTTAGGAGTGGACGTGTCAGCGGATGGGTCTATGAAGGATGAGGTGAATCATAGAATTGATGAGGGGAAAAGGGTGAGTGGTGCACTTAGGAGTCTGTGGAGACAAAGAACTTTGTCCTTGGAGGCAAAGAGGGGAATGTATAAGAGTATAGTTTTACCAACGCTCTTATATGGGTGTGAAGCATGGGTGATGAATGTTGCAGCGAGGAGAAGGCTGGAGGCAGTGGAGATGTCATGTCTGAGGGCAATGTGTGGTGTGAATATAATGCAGAGAATTCGTAGTTTGGAAGTTAGGAGGAGGTGCGGGATTACCAAAACTGTTGTCCAGAGGGCTGAGGAAGGGTTGTTGAGGTGGTTCGGACATGTAGAGAGAATGGAGCGAAACAGAATGACTTCAAGAGTGTATCAGTCTGTAGTGGAAGGAAGGCGGGGTAGGGGTCGGCCTAGGAAAGGTTGGAGGGAGGGGGTAAAGGAGGTTTTGTGTGCGAGGGGCTTGGACTTCCGGCAGGCGTGCGTGAGCGTGTTTGATAGGAGTGAATGGATACGAATGGTTTTTAATACTTAACGTGCTGTTGGAGTGTGAGCAAAGTAACATTTATGAAGGGATTCAGGGAAACCGGCAGGCCGGACTTGAGTCCTGGAGATGGGAAGTACAGTGCCTGCACTCTGAAGGAGGGGTGTTAATGTTGCAGTTTAAAAACTGTAGTGTAAAGCACCCTTCTGGCAAGACAGTGATGGAGTGAATGATGGTGAAAGTTTTTCTTTTTCGGGCCACCCTGCCTTGGTGGGAATCGGCCAGTGTGATAATAAAAAAAATAATAAAAAAGGATTACTACTCTACTTCTCCATGGTAATGAAAGAAAATACTGCAAGGGCAAGAAATCTTAAGAAATTAGATAACAAACTCAAATGAGTGAGTATACACATACATATACATACCCAGTCGCATGTGTAGTAATGAACTAAGTGTAAGTAGTAGTAGCAGCAAGATGTGTCTGTCATCTTACGTACCTATGTGTGTTTATGTGTGTGTATACAAACTGAGATTTCTCAGGATCGTGAACTTGGCAGACTGTGTAAACGGGAGAGTCGCGTGAGCTCTAAATCTCATCAAAACGCTAATGCTCTATAAACACCGAAATTCCTTGTTACAGCCTGTGTGAATTGATGTTTTATATTATATAACACCTTGTTGATTGTGGATTTTTATGTTACTGTTCCATGTAACATTTGTTAATTGTAATGTTGAATGTGACACCTGCTGATTGTAATGTTGTATGTAATACCTGTTGATTATAATGCAGTACGTGTTGAGTGTAATGTAGGCTATAGCAGGTTGTGTGAAATTAGACTGTGCATAACCTTGGTATGAATGTAATGCTATTGGTAAACACAGCAGTATGAATTTTTAAGAGAGTATTTGACCAACGTTGTAGCCTGTGAGTATTATTCATAGTGTCACACAAGGTGTCCCTGAGTGCCGCGAGTGTATCTAGGTTTCCCTGATACTCTAAGGAAAACTCTTTCTAATCCGATATATTGTAGGCTCCGTCAATCCCTTATTCCCGGCTCCCAACCTTGGGATAAAATATTGGCGTGGGCTCCCTCCCTTCCTCCCACATTCTAAGCTTTAAACTTAGGGATAAAATGGAATTCTTCTAAAAGCTTTGTGCATGGATGACAAAATTGACAGTTACGGTATTCTGGCAATGTTGGGTTGAGGATGGAAGGTTGAAAGGGGGTTATGGTGCTAGTGCGCACACACACACACACACACACACACACACACACACACACACACACACACACACACACACACACACACACACACACACACAAACACAAACACACTCAAGAAAAGATACAAAGCTCTTGGAGCAGGGAAAGAGAGTGGACCTAGTATTGAGCGACTAGCGATGAGGCGGGGCCAGGAGGTGTAAATCAACGTCTGCAACCACAAATAGGCGAGTACACACACGAGCGTACGTTTTACCACGCATCTAGAAATACTTCAAACAATCAGATTCACACATCTGTATGAGTGTATAAGAATGTATATTATTGCTGCTAACCCAGTGTTCTTAATTTCACTCTTTCCAGAACTCTCTTCACTATTGGTTTTAACTTGTCCATGAACTCTGTACATAATTGTACATAAAATGTACATGCGCCCTGGTGGTCGGAATATGTGTTGAACTAAAATAATTTACAGTTGGTTAATAGCACTACCATCACCCACTATCATCAGGAGGTGGAGAAGCTCCTAAGTGACCTTGATACCTCAAAGGCGGTGGGACCGGACATCTCTCCGTGGGTCCTTAGAGAGGGAGCAGAGACACTACGTGTGCCACTAACCAAAATCTTCAGCACTTCCCTTGAAACTGGGCAACTACCTGAAGTATGGAAGAAGGCAAATGTAGTCCCCATCTTTAAGAAGGGAGACAGAAATGAAGCACTAAATTATAGACCAGTGTCACTGACATGTATAGTATGCAAAGCCTTGGAAAAGGTTACCAGGAGAAGAGTGGTGGAGCACCTGGAGCGGAACAAGATTACAAACGACAGCCAGCACGGATTCATGGAAGGCAAATCCTGTGTCACAAACCTTCTGGAGTTTTATGACAAGGTAAATGAAGTAAGAAATGAGAGGGAGGGGTGGGTTGATTGCATTTTCTTGGACTGCAAGAAGGCCTTCGACACAGTTCCTCACAAGAGATTAGTACAGAAGCTAGAAGAACAGGCACGTATAACAGGAAGGGCACTGCAATGGATCAGCGAATACCTAACAGGGAGGCAACAGCGAGTCATGGTCCGTGATGAGGTATCACAGTGGGCGCCAGTGACGAGCGGGGTCCCACAGGGGTCAGTCCTGGGACCAGTGCTATTCTTGGTATATGTGAAAGATATGACGGAAGGGATAGACTCAGAAGTGTCCCTGTTTGCAGATGACGTGTGGTCCAGAAACTGGCTCCTAGAATTTAACCCCGCCAAATGCAAAGTCATGAAGATCGGAGGAGGGCAAAGAAGACCGCAGACAGAGTATAGGCTAGGAGGCCAAAGGCTGCAAACCTCACTCAAGGAGAAAGACCTAGGAGTGAATGTAATACCGAGTACATCGCCAGAAGCACACATTAACCAGATAACTGCTGCGGCATATGGGCGCTTGGCAAACCTGAGAATAACGTTCCGGTACCTCAGTAAGGAATCGTTCAAGACTTTATACAGTGTGTACGTCAGGCCCATACTGGAGTACGCAGCACCAGTTTGGAACCCACACCTGGTCAAATACGTCAAGAAATTAGAGAAAGTGCAAAGGTTTGCAACAATTCTAGTTCCAGAGCTAAGGGGAATGTCCTATGAAGAAAGGTTAAGGGAAATCGGTCTGACGACACTGGAGGACAGGAGGGTCAGGGGAGACGTTACCTGGAGGTTACCTGGAGGTTATTCCGGGGATCAACGCCCCCGCGGCCCGGTCCACGACCAGGCCTCCCGATGGATCAGGGCCTGATCAACTAGGCTGTTACTGCTGGCCGCACGCAGTCCGACGTACGAGCCACAGCCCGGCTGATCCGGCACCGACTTTAGGTATCTGTCCAGCTCTCTCTTGAAGGCAGCCAGGGGTTTATTGGCAATTCCCCTAATGCTTGATGGGAGGCTGTTGAACAGTTTTGGGCCCCGGACACTTATGGTGTTTTCTCTTAGTGTACCAATGGCGCCCCTACTTTTTATTGGCGGCATTTTGCATCGCCTGCCCAGTCTTTTACTTTCGTAGGGAGTGATTTCTGTGTGCAGATTTGGGACCATTCCTTCCAAGATTTTCCAAGTGTAGATTATGATATATCTCTCCCTCCTGCGTTCCAACGAGTACAAGTCAAGTGCTTCCAAGCGTTCCCAGTAGTTAAGGTGCTTGACAGAACTTATACGTGCAGTAAAGGATCTCTGTACACTCTCTAGATCTGCGATTTCACCTGCTTTGTATGGAGATGTTAATGTACAGCAGTATTCCAGCCTAGAGAGAACAAGTGATTTGAAAAGGATCATCATGGGCTTGGCATCTCTCGTTTTGAAAGTTCTCATTATCCATCCTATCATTTTCTTTGCACGAGCGATCGTGGCACTGTTGTGATCCTTGAAAGTGAGATCCTCAGACATTACTACTCCCAGGTCCCTTACATTATTTTTCCGCTCTATTGTATGGCCGGAGTCAGTAGTATACTCTGTTCTAGTTATTATCTCCTCCAGTTTTCCATAACGGAGTAGTTGGAATTTGTCCTCATTGAACATCATATTGTTTACCGTTGCCCACTGGAAAACTTTGTTTATATCTTCTTGGAGGTTAACCGCGTCCTCAGCAGATGACAGCCTCATGCAGATCCTAGTATCATCCGCAAAGGATGATACGGTGCTGTAGTGTATATCTCTGTTTGTCTGACGTGATAACGGCACACAAAATTCTGCGTGGAGTAGACAAGGTGGACAGAGACAGGATGTTCCAGAGATGGGACACAGAAACTAGGGGTCACAATTGGAAGCTGAAGACTCAGATGAGTCAAAGGGATGTTAGGAAGTATTTCTTCACTCATAGAGTAGTTAGGAAGTGGAATAGTCTGGCAAGCGATGTAGTGGAGGCAGGAACTATACATAGTTTTAAGACGAGGTATGATAAAGCTCATGGAGCAGGGGGAGAGAGGACCTAGTAGCTGTCGGTGAAGAGGCGGGACCAGGAGCCGAGTCTCGACCCCATGCAACCACAATTAGGTGAGTTAGGTGAGTACTACCACCACCCACTATCATCACTACCACCACCCACTATCATCACTACCACCACCCACTATCATCACTACCACCACCCACTATCATCACTACCACCACCCACTATCATCACTTCCACCACCCACTATCATCACTACCTCCACCCACTGTCATTACTACCACCACCCACTATCACTACCACCACCCACTGTCATCACTGCCACCACCCACGATCATCACTACCACCACCCGCTATCATTACAGTCACCACCCGCTTCCATCACTATCACCACCCACTATCATCACTTCCACCACCCACTATCATCACTACCACCACCCACTATCATCACTACCACCACCCACTATCATCACTACCACCACCCACTATCATCACTACCACCACCCACTATCATCACTACCACCACCCACTATCATCACTACCACCACCCACTATCATCACTTCCACCACCCACTATCATTACTACCACCAACCATTATCATCACTATCACCACCCACTATCATCACTACTACCACCCACTATCATCACTACCACCACCCACTATCATCACTACCACCACCCACTATCATCACTACCACCACCCACTATCATCACTACCACCACCCACTATCATCACTACCACCACCCACTATCATCACTACCACCACCCACTATCATCACTACCACCACCCACTATCATCACTACCACCACCCACTATCATCACTACCACCACCCACTATCATCACTTCCACCACCCACTATCATCACTTCCACCACCCACTATCATTACTACCACCAACCATTATCATCACTATCACCACCCACTATCATCACTACTACCACCCACTATCATCACTACCACCACCCACTATCATCACTACCACCACCCACTATCATCACTACCACCACCCACTATCATCACTACCACCACCCACTATCATCACTACCACCACCCACTATCATCACTACCACCACCCACTATCATCACTACCACCACCCACTATCATCACTACCACCACCCACTATCATCACTACCACCACCCACCATCACTATCACCACCACCCACTATCATCACTATCACCACCCACTATCATCACTACTACCACCCACTATCATCACTACCACCACCCACTATCATCACTACCACCACCCACTATCATCACTACCACCACCCACTATCATCACTACCACCACCCACTATCATCACTACCACCACCCACTATCATCACTACCACCACCCACTATCATCACTACCACCACCCACTATCATCACTACTACCACCCACTATCATCACTACCACCACCCACTATCATCACTACCACCACCCACTATCATCACTACCACCACCCACTATCATCACTACCACCACCCACTATCATCACTACTACCACCCACTATCATCACTACCACCACCCACTATCATCACTACTACCACCCACCATCACCCCCTCCCCTCCACCCTCATTTTTGATAAGACTCGACACATTATCGTTTAGTATTAAGCTGTTGTGTAAATATTAACAATACATTGTGTATAAATCGTTCCATGTTAATTTAGACTCAGCGATGCAGTTGTCAATGTTCTTACATTATTTTCCATTTATTATTATTTTTATTATTGTCTTTTATTATTAAATTACTATTATTATTACTATTAGTAGTAATAGTAGCAGTATAATCCTGTAGAGGCTAGTCACCTCATACCCATCCCATGGAGGGTAGTCACCACATATCCATCCCATGGAGGGTAGTCACCACATATCCATCCCATGGAGGGTAGTCACCACATATCCATCCCATGGAGGGTAGTCACCACATATCCATCCCATGGAGGGTAGTCACCACATATCCATCCCATGGAGGGTAGTCACCACATATCCATCCCATGGAGGGTAGTCACCACATACCCATCCCATGGAGGGTAGTCACCACATACCCATTCCATGGAGGGTAGTCACCACATACCCATCCCATGGAGGGTAGTCACCACATACCCATCCCATGGAGGGTAGTCACCACATACCCATCCCATGGAGGGTAGTCACCACATACCCATCCCATGGAGGGTAGTCACCACATACCCATCCCATGGAGGGTAGTCACCACATACCCATCCCATGGAGGGTAGTCACCATATACCCATCCCATGGAGGGTAGCCACATACCCATCCCATGGAGGGTAGTCACCACATACCCATCCCATGGAGGGTAGTCACCACATACCCATCCCATGGAGGGTAGTCACCACATACCCATCCCATGGAGGGTAGTCACCACATATCCATCCCATGGAGGGTAGTCACCACATATCCATCCCATGGAGGGTAGTCACCACATACCCATCCCATGGAGGCTAGTCACCACATACCCATCCCATGGAGGCTAGTCACCACATACCCATCCCATGGAGGGTAGTCACCACATACCCATCCCATGGAGGGTAATCACCACATACCCATCCCATGGAGGGTAGTCACCACATACCCATCCCATGGAGGGTAGTCACCACATACCCATCCCATGGAGGGTAGTCACCACATACCCATCCCATGGAGGGTAGTCACCACATACCCATCCCATGGAGGGTAGTCACCACATACCCATCCCATGGAGGGTAGTCACCTCATACCCATCCAATGGAGGGTAGTCACCACATACCCATCCCATGGAGGGTAGTCACCACATACCCATCCCATGGAGGGTAGTCACCACATACCCATCCCATGGAGGGTAGTCACCACATACCCATCCCATGGAGGGTAGTCACCACATACCCATCCCATGGAGGGTAGTCACCACATACCCATCCCATGGAGGGTAGTCACCACATACCCATCCCATGGAGGGTAGTCACCACATACCCATCCCATGGAGGGTAGTCACCACATATCCATCCCATGGAGGGTAGTCACCACATATCCATCCCATGGAGGGTAGTCACCACATATCCATCCCATGGAGGGTAGTCACCACATACCCATCCCATGGAGGGTAGTCACCACATATCCATCCCATGGAGGGTAGTCACCACATACCCATCCCATGGAGGGTAGTCACCACATACCCATCCCATGGAGGGTAGTCACCACATACCCATCCCATGGAGGGTAGTCACCACATACCCATCCCATGGAGGGTAGTCACCACATATCCATCCCATTAAGGGTAGTCACCACATACCCATCCCATGGAGGGTAGTCACCACATACCCATCCCATGGAGGGTAGTCACCACATACCCATCCCATGGAGGGTAGTCACCACATACCCATCCCATGGAGGGTAGTCTCCACATACCTATCCCATGGAGGGTAGTCACCACATACCTATCCCATGGAGGGTAGTCACCACATACCCATCCCATGGAGGGTAGTCACCACATACCCATCCCATGGAGGGTAGTCACCACATACCCATCCCATGGAGGGTAGTCACCACATACCCATCCCATGGAGGGTAGTCACCACATACCCATCCCATGGAGGGTAGTCACCACATACCCATCCCATGGAGGGTAGTCACCACATACCCATCCCATGGAGGGTAGTCACCACATATCCATCCCATGGAGGGTAGTCACCACATACCCATCCCATGGAGGGTAGTCACCACATTCCCATCCCATGGAGGGTAGTCACCACATACCCATCCCATGGAGGGTAGTCACCACATACCCATCCCATGGAGGGTAGTCACCACATACCCATCCCATGGAGGCTAGTCACCACATACCCATCCCATGGAGGCTAGTCACCACATACCCATCCCATGGAGGGTAGTCACCACATACCCATCCCATGGAGGCTAGTCACCACATACCCTTCCCATGGAGACTAGTCACCACATACCCATCCCATGGAGGGTAGTCTGAGCGGCTACAGCTCATGGAAATTTAAACGCATTTGCAGTATAATGTGATCCTTTATTGACAACGTTTCGCCCACGCAGTGGACTTGATCAAGTCGGTATTTTATACCATTCATTTCCACCCACAGCTCATCCTGTGAGCGGTAGCGCAAACTAAAACAGTATTACAGAGGTCACAATGGGTCACTGCGAGAATCTGCTGAGCATTATTTCACTAGTAAGAAATATTGGTCATTTCGATATATCTTACAGTTGTTACACATCGTTGTCGTACGCAGTACAGTCAGGCTTGCGATCTCACGTATAACTTGCATCTGTTTCTTCCTCAGATGACCGTTAACCGATGAGATGGAAACTGAAGGCCGGGCAAGGTCAGGAGCCAATCGCAGCAGCAGTAGGCGAGGCCCGCGCTCCGATTGGCGGAGCAGCAACCAATCAGGCGGCACTAACTCCTCGGGCAACCAGTACTCCTCCAGCGACGAGGAGTGTGACGTGAGGACCAGTGGGCGGGGCTATCGTGCCTCCCAGAGAACAGGTAAGGGGATCCCCGCTATCCTTTTTCTGCCCGGTGCTCTTATTTTTGCTCTGTTTTTGAAAGGGTTTTTATTTAGGGGAGGAGGGAAAGAGGGCAGCAGCTTTAGGTCGATCGAAAAGATGGAATACGAATGTTTATTTAGCCGGAGATGCAGTATTCATGACGAGCGGCACGGCATGCATGACTTGTGTATTGAGCTGAGTGGCCATAATGGAGACGTGTTGATTATGTGTGTCCTCCATGATCTCCGTGTCAGCTGCTGCTCTCCATGTGTAAGCTGCTGTTCTATGTCAGGTGCTGTTTTCTATGTCTGCTGCTCTGTGCAAGCTGTTCTTGCCCTCGACGTTAAGTTCCTCACTACTCAGCTGTGGGAGCTGTGCTCCTTCCCTCGGATCAAGCTTGACTGCCTCACCATTCCCTAGTACCACAAGACATACGCAGTTCAACGCAGGCGCCACAGCCTGGCTGATCAGTAACTTTTGGAACTTGTCAAGTTCCCTTGTCATGTCTGCCAGGAGTCGTTTGTCAGCACTGGGGACGACATGTGATGCAGTCTACCTGTGTGGAAGATCACTGGAGACTGTGGAATAGTTCTTGATCCAAGGAAAGGGAGCTACCCACTCTTTATTTTTCCCTCCCAGGTGGGAGGAAGCGGTTTTAATGCTTCTCCATCAATATATATTTATTTGCAGTGGACGAAGAAATATTACCTCCTGACGCAAGTAAGTGTGATGTTTATGGTGCACTAGAATGTATGTATGTCTGCGTTTGTGTGTATATATATG
Source organism: Cherax quadricarinatus (assembly GCF_038502225.1). NCBI lineage: Eukaryota > Metazoa > Arthropoda > Malacostraca > Decapoda > Parastacidae > Cherax > Cherax quadricarinatus. Next base: position 24,981,213 of record NC_091305.1, read on the forward strand.
TATGAGTGTATGTATGTATGTATGTATGTGTATCACGAGGGGGGAGGGACACCGAGCAGTGTCCAACGACAACATTGGAATTTCAATGAGGCAGAATAAATCTGGCGTCCAGTTAATTCCTCAATTTACAAGTGAATGAAGTGTCTCTTAGCGTGATATGAATATTGCAAAGATTGATTAGCATAGTAACTGAAGTTGACTAGAGACAGGTAGAGGTGTTCCAGGTGCTGCCTTCTACTCGCATATACTCTACCTGCTGCCTTCCACTCACACACACACACACTTCCTGCTGCCTTCCCTCACATTCACCACCTGCCTTTCCCTCACACCCTACCTACTGCCCTCACTTTCTACTTGCTGCCCTCACTCACATTCTTCCTGCTGCCCTCCGTCACATTCAGCCTGCTGCCCTCCGTCACATTCAGCCTGCTAGCCTTCCTCACATTCACCCTGCTGCCCTCACATTCTGCCTGCTGCCCTCACTCACATTCTGCCCGCTGCCCTCACTCACATTCAGCCTTCTGCCCTCCCTCACATTCAACCTGCTGCCTTCACATTCTACCTGCTGCCCTCCCTCACATTCAACCTGCTGCCCTCCCTTACATTCAACCTACTGCCCTCCCTCACATTCAACCTACTGCCCTCCCTTACATTCAACCTACTGCCCTCCCTCACAGTCAACCTGCTGCCCTCAGTCACATTCAACCTGCTGCCCTCCCTCGCGTTCTGCCTGCTGCCCTCCTTCACACTCACCACCTGTCTTCCTCTAAGATTCTACCTGCTGACCTCACTCACTCTTTATCTGCTTCCTTCCTCACATTCTATCTGCTGCCATCCCTCACATTCTATTTGCTGCCCTCCTGACGTCGATAAACTTAATTAAGAAGGTGCAAAGAAGAGCAACTAAACTTTTATTATCGTTAAGGCGCAGCTGTAGGAAGAGACATAAATCCCTCAACTTACTCGAGCGTAGAAGACGAGACTACGACCTGATCCTAGACGTAACCTTCATACTAGACAAAGATGATCCTAGACGTAACCTTCATACTAGACAAAGGTGATCCTAGACGTAACCTTCATACTAGACAAAGGTGATCCTAGACGTAACCTTCATACTAGACAAAGGTGATCCTAGACGTAACCTTCATACTAGACAAAGGTGATCCTAGACGTAACCTTCATACTAGACAAAGATGATCCTAGACGTAACCTTCATACTAGACAAAGGTGATCCTAGACGTAACCTTCATACTAGACAAAGGTGATCACAGACGTAACCTTCATATTAGACAAAGGTGATCCTAGACGTAACCTTCATACTAGACAAAGGTGATCCCAGACGTAACCTTCATACTAGACAAAGGTGATCACAGACGTAACCTTCATACTAGACAAAGATGATCCTAGACGTAACCTTCATACTAGACAAAGGTAATCCTAGACGTAACCTTCATACTAGACAAAGGTAATCCCAGACGTAACCTTCATACTAGACAAAGATGATCCTAGACGTAACCTTCATACTAGACAAAGGTGATCCTAGACGTAACCTTCATATTAGACAAAGGTGATCCTAGACGTAACCTTCATATTAGACAAAGGTGATCCTAGACGTAACCTTCATACTAGACAAAGGTGATCCCAGACGTAACCTTCATACTAGACAAAGGTGATCACAGACGTAACCTTCATACTAGACAAAGATGATCCTAGACGTAACCTTCATACTAGACAAAGGTAATCCTAGACGTAACCTTCATACTAGACAAAGGTAATCCCAGACGTAACCTTCATACTAGACAAAGATGATCCTAGACGTAACCTTCATACTAGACAAAGGTGATCCCAGACGTAACCTTCATACTAGACAAAGATGATCCTAGACGTAACCTTCATACTAGACAAAGGTGATCCTAGACGTAACCTTCATACTAGACAAAGGTGATCCTAGACGTAACCTTCATACTAGACAAAGGTGATTCCAGACGTAACCTTCATACTAGACAAAGATGATCCTAGACGTAACCTTCATACTAGACATAGGTGATCCTAGACGTAACCTTCATACTAGACAAAGGTGATCCTAGACGTAACCTTCATACTAGACAAAGGTGATCCCAGACGTAACCTTCATACTAGACAAAGGTAATCCTAGACGTAACTTTCATACTAGACAAAGATGATCCTAGACGTAACCTTCATACTAGACAAATGTGATTCCAGACGTAACCTTCATACTAGACAAAGATGATCCTAGACGTAACCTTCATACTAGACAAAGGTGATCCTAGACGTAACCTTCATACTAGACAAAGGTGATCCTAGACGTAACCTTCATACTAGACAAAGGTGATCCCAGACGTAACCTTCATACTAGACAAAGGTGATCCCAGACGTAACCTTCATACTAGACAAAGGTGATCCTAGACGTAACCTTCATACTAGACAAAGGTGATCCCAGACGTAACCTTCATACTAGACAAAGGTGATCCCAGATGTAACCTTCATATTAGACAAAGGTGATCCTAGACGTAACCTTCATACTAGACAAAGGTGATCCTAGATGTAACATTCATACTAGACAAAGGTGATCCTAGACGTAACCTTCATACTAGACAAAGGTGATCCCAGACGTAACCTTCATACTAGACAAAGGTGATCCCAGACGTAACCTTCATACTAGACAAAGGTGATCCTAGACGTAACCTTCATACTAGACAAAGGTGATCCTAGACGTAACCTTCATACTAGACAAAGGTGATCCTAGACGTAACCTTCATACTAGACAAAGGTGATCCCAGACGTAACCTTCATACTAGACAAAGGTGATCACAGACGTAACCTTCATACTAGACAAAGGTGATCCCAGACGCAACCTTCATACTAGACAAAGGTGATCCTAGACGTAACCTTCATACTAGGCAAAGGTGATCCCAGACGTAACCTTCATACTAGACAAAGGTGATCACAGACGTAACCTTCATACTAGACAAAGGTGATCCCAGACGCAACCTTCATACTAGACAAAGGTGATCCTAGACGTAACCTTCATACTAGACAAAGGTGATCCCAGACGTAACCTTCATACTAGACAAAGGTGATCACAGACGTAACCTTCATACTAGACAAAGGTGATTTCAGACGTAACTTTTGTACTAGACACAGGTCTACCTGGTGTCTACCTGGAGGGTATTCCGGGGATCAACGCCCCCGCGGCCCGGTCCACGACCAGGCCTCCCGGTGGATCAGGGCCTGATCAACCAGGCTGTTACTACTGACCGCACGTAGTCCAGAGTACGAACCACAACCCGGTTGATCCGGCACCGACTAAGTATCTGTCCAACTCCATCGTGAAGGCAGCCAGGGGCCTATTGGTAATTCCCCTTATGGCTGCGGGAGGCTGTTGAACAGTATTAGGCCTCGGACACTTAGTGTTTCCTCTTAGTGTACCAATGGCGCCTCTACTTTTCGTTGGGGTGTTTTGCACCGCCTGCCCAGTCGTTTACTTTCGTAGGGAGTGATCCTAGACATAACATATTAAATAAGGGTGATTACATGTGAGTTTTTTTTTTTTGTTGTTGTTACTAAACAAATATGAAATATTCTATCGTGAAGATCTTTTAGAAGTGCAAAGTGGCAAAATTACATGCGGTAAATGGCATGAAACTCCGTGGCAAGTGGATTAACATTAACGTGGGTTAGCGCTCGTTTATACAGAAATCAAGTAGTGGAGCACTGAGGCCGGACTTCAATTTCTGCCGCTTCTGTTTCATGGCAGTTATCTATAAGAAATTTAATCATCCATCTATCACTCCTTGTTTGCAATGTTTCAAAAAAAAAATTGTAACGCTTTAGGATCGAACCTGTGAACTCCGTCAAGGAAGATGTGTGTGTGTGTGTGTGTGTGTGTGTGTGTGTGTGTGTGTGTGTCTGTGTGTGTGTGTCTGTGTGTGTGTGTGTGTGTGTGTGTGTGTTCGTCTCCGTCCTTCAGCAGCAGACTTGATCCATGGTGCTGAGGCTGATGGAGGCTCCGATATTTTTAATCCTGCTCATTGACTTTCCATTATGCTCAGTAAAACTGCCTCAGCTCGGGTATTTACCTGTCATGTTTTAAGGGGCCGCCCCACGCCCTGGGCTCTGCTGGAGTGTAGTGGCGGTGAACGACGCCAGTGGTGGAGCTGAGGTGTAGTGGCGGTGAACGACGCCAGTGGTGGAGCTGAGGTGTAGTGGCGGTGAACGACGCCAGTGGAGGAGCTGGAGTGTAGTGGCGGTGAACGACGCCAGTGGTGGAGCTGGGGTGTAGTGGCGGTGAACGACGCCAGTGGTGGAGCTGAGGTGTAGTGGCGGTGAACGACGCCAGTGGTGGAGCTGGAGTGTAGTGGCGGTGAACGACGCCAGTGGAGGAGCTGGAGTGTAGTGGCGGTGAACGACGCCAGTGGTGGAGCTGGGGTGTAGTGGCGGTGAACGACGCCAGTGGTGGAGCTGAGGTGTAGTGGCGGTGAACGACGCCAGTGGTGGAGCTGGGGTGTAGTGGCGGTGAACGACGCCAGTGGAGGAGCTGGAGTGTAGTGGCGGTGAACGACGCCAGTGGTGGAGCTGGGGTGTAGTGGCGGTGAACGACGCCAGTGGTGGAGCTGAGGTGTAGTGGCGGTGAACGACGCCAGTGGTGGAGCTGAGGTGTAGTGGCGGTGAACGACGCCAGTGGTGGAGCTGAAGTGTAGTGGCGGTGAACGACGCCAGTGGAGGAGCTGGAGTGTAGTGGCGGTGAACGACGCCAGTGGTGGAGCTGGGGTGTAGTGGCGGTGAACGACGCCAGTGGTGGAGCTGAGGTGTAGTGGCGGTGAACGACGCCAGTGGTGGAGCTGGAGTGTAGTGGCGGTGAACGACGCCAGTGGTGGAGCTGGAGTGTAGTGGAGGTGAACGACGCTAGTGGTGGAGCTGAGGTGTAGTGGCGGTGAACGACGCCAGTGGTGGAGCTGGAGTGTAGTGGCGGTGAACGACGCCAGTGGTGGAGCTGGAGTGTAGTGGCGGTGAACGACGCCAGTGGTGGAGCTGGGGTGTAGTGGCGGTGAACGACGCCAGTGGTGGAGCTGGAGTGTAGTTGCGGTGAACGACGCCAATGGTGGAGGTGGGGTGTAGTGGCAGTGAACGACGCCAGTGGTGGAGCTGAGGTGTAGTGGCGGTGAACGACACCAGTGGTGGAGCTGAGGTGTAGTGGCGGTGAACGACGCCAGCGGTGGAGCTGGGGTGTAGTGGCGGTGAACGACGCCAGTGGTGGAGCTGGGGTGTAGTGGCGGTGAACGACGCCAGTGGTGGAGCTGAAGTGTAGTGGCGTTGAACGACGCCAGTCTTGGAGCTGGGGTGTAGTGGCGGTGAACGACGCCAGTCTTGGAGCTGGGGTGTAGTGGCGGTGAACGACGCCAGTGGTGGAGCTAAGGTGTAGTGGCGGTGAACGACGCCAGTGATGGAGCTGGGGTGTAGTGGCGGTGAACGACGCCAGTGGTGGAGCTGAGGTGTAGTGGCGGTTAACGACGCCAGTGGTGGAGCTGGGGTGTAGTGGCGGTGAACGACGCCAGTGATGGAGCTGAGATGTAGTGGCGGTGAACGACGCCAGTGATGGAGCTGAGGTGTAGTGGCGGTGAACGACACCAGTGGTGGAGCTGGGGTGTAGTGGCGGTGAACGACGCCAGTGATGGAGCTGAGGTGTAGTGGCGGTGAACGACGCCAGTGGTGGAGCTGAGGTGTAGTGGCGGTGAACGACGCCAGTGGTGGAGCTGGAGTGTAGTGGCGGTGAACGACGCCAGTGGTGGAGCTGGAGTGTAGTGGCGGTGAACGACGCTAGTGGTGGAGCTGAGGTGTAGTGGCGGTGAACGACGCCAGTGGTGGAGCTGGGGTGTAGTGGCGGTGAACGACGCCAGTGGTGGAGCTGGAGTGTAGCGGCGGTGAACGACGCCAGTGGTGGAGCTGAGGTGTAGTGGCGGTGAACGACGCCAGTGGTGGAGCTGAGGTGTAGTGGCGGTGAACGACGCCAGTGGTGGAGCTGAGGTGTAGTGGCGGTGAACGACGCCAGTGGTGGAGCTGAGGTGTAGTGGCGGTGAACGACGCCAGTGGTGGAGCTGAGGTGTAGTGGCGGTAAACGACACCAGTGGTGGAGCTGAGGTGTAGTGGCGGTGAACGACGCCAGTGGTGGATCTGGGAGTGTAGTGGCGGTGAACGACACCAGTGGTGGAGCTGGGGTGTAGTGGCGGTGAACGACGCCAGTGGTGGAGCTGGGGTGTAGTGGCGGTGAACGACGCCAGTGGTGGAGCTGGTGTGTAGTGGCGGTGAACGACGCCAGTGGTGGAGCTGGGGTGTAGTGGCGGTGAACGACGCCAGTGGTGGAGCTGGAGTGTAGTGGCGGTGAACGACGCCAGTGGTGGAGCTGGGATGTAGTGGCGGTGAACGACGCCAGTGGTGGAGCTGGAGTGTAGTGGCGGTGAACGACGCCAGTGGTGGAGCTGGGATGTAGTGGCGGTGACCGACGCCAGTGGTGGAGCTGAGGTGTAGTGGCGGTGAACGACGCCAGTGGTGGAGCTGGAGTGTATTGGCGGTGAACGACGCCAGTGGTGGAGCTGGAGTGTATTGGCGGTGAACGACGCCAGTGGTGGAGCTGGAGTGTATTGGCGGTGAACGACGCCAGTGGTGGAGCTGGAGTGAATCCCCTTTCTCCCTTATTTCTTTTTTTTTTACATACAATGGTTTTACAAGGTTAGGTTAAGTGTTCCAGCTTTTATTTACAAGTTAAGAGCTGTTACCCACAACAGCTCACTTGAGAGTCTATTTCATTGTTATAAGACGTACAAATGGAGAATAAGATGAAGTTGGAGTCATCTGTGGGCCAGCGATTTCATTTGGTCAACTGACTGTATTTCAGCCAGTTGACCATGATGCTGTACGAATATGTTCCAGACTCGAGCCATCCCAGGAATAAATGATCTCAGGAGAAATAATGTTTTTGAGAAGGGTGCAGCCAGAGAGTAGTCTCTCACACACACACACACACACACACACACATACACATACACATACACACACACACACTAAAACAAAAAAACCCGGATGGTGGAGCGAGTCATCCCAAGATTGAATATGGCTGCTGTGGATACAATCTGCATATTCATTGGTCCAGAACTTTATTAAATAAAGAGAAAAAGTACCGATGCTTTTATTTCCGTTTTTATGCTCCTTTCTCATCATCAGGCTGGGGCATGTCATGTTTGGTTTTTATTGTCAGTGTGTGCTCACTTGTATGTGGTTGCTGGGAGTCGAGTCTCAGCTCCTGACCCTTCCTCTTAGCCTTCCGCTTGCCAGATTTACTCCGTCCTAGCCTCGTGGTCCCTGTCATACCTACTTTTAAAACTATGTATGGAGTCTGCCTACATTACTTCGTCCTGAAGAAATAAGCACTGGTATTCCTGGAATCAAGTCTGTGTGTGTGTGTAAGTTCTGTGACCTCGTGTACCTGTTTCCAGCCTCTCAATCTATCCCTGTGTGTGTGTGTGTGTGTGTGTGCGCGCGCGCTCGTGTGTATGATGTACTTTTATCATCTGCACCTCATCCCAGGATCTCATCTTTGATCACAATGATCCTGTCATGCCTGAAGGACGTTTCCGTAAGTCAACGCCCCTACAGCCCGGTCCTAGATCAGCCGTTCTGGAGGATTAAGGCCTGATCACCCACGCTGTTAATACTAGCAACACGCTGTCTAACTACAACCCGGCTGGTCAGGCACTGATTTTCAGTCAGTTCATGGTGTTGCTCTCTAAGAGAATTGCTGATCTTTTCTTTCAGTCTCTTGAACATTTAGAATAATCAGTAAAGCTTACAACCTTCTAGTTATATATTCTGAAGTATTTCCTTGGCAAATTACGAGGATTGGTGTGTGACCAGGCCACGGGGGCGATGATTCTCGAGACCGTTAACAGATAACATTTAACCCCTCATCAAGGTGACCGATAGGAAGAAGTGGTCCTAGAAAGAAAGGAAGGAAGATTAGACTTCAGGAAGGGGAAGCTGTAAGGAGAGGTGTGGAAGGGTTGCAGAAGCAGAAAGTGTCATCGGCAATGCAACAGCGACAGTGACCAAGGAAACGGGAAGCTCTTGCAGGAACGGGAGGTTCAGCGGAGACAATGAGTGTTGGGAAGTAAGGGGAATTGCAAAGAAATGGGTGAGTGATAGCAAGTAAAAGGAATGGCAAGGAAATGGGTAATAGCTGGCAAGGAAGGTGGAAAACAAAAGATGTAAAGTTACAGGGAGGGACAAGAAAAGAGGTAAGGAGTTTCAGTAAGGATAAAGAGGAGGAGCAGGAGGAGAAAGTGAAGGAGCAAGAGAAAGAGGAGGAAGAGAAGAAGGAAGGATGCCAAGAAATGGAAGTGCCTTTAGTTACTGGTTTTTTTTTTTCAGAATATAAATGCAAATAAGTCCACTTGGAGCCTTCAGTTAAAATGTCAAAGAAAAAAAATATAATTCTGGGACTAGCAGTGAGAGCCAAAATTTTGTTGGTTAAAACATGATGAAACTAAAAAAAATAGAATAACGCTGCAATAAAGTGTAAGGGAGTAATTATCAAAATTATAAAAGATGTTTTAGAACGTAACAGCCTACAAAAATATGGCCTACCAACTAGGGCAGTGTTCGAGAGGAAAACTCCAGACCAAAAAAGGCCCGCGGAATGCAATTACGCTTGGCTAATGGAAAAATATCCTCCGAGTTTTAACCCCACCATTGTGCACATCGCTACACCCAAACCAGAACTGAAATTCTAAGCGCTTAAATGTTGGATCATCAGAGGTGCTTGAACACCAACATGAAGTGAAACACCAGTGCTTTAACTGGGAATGATAACAGAAGGCACAGTGATACATAACACTGGAAAGTAAAGGCTGGTGTGTGTATATATATTCGCTGGAAAGAAAGACTGAGGTTTGTAATCGCTGGAAAAGGGATGCTGGAGAGTATAAACACTGCAAAGGAAGGCTGGGGGTGCGGAAACACTGGCAAATAAGACTAAAATTCAGAAGCATTGGTGAGGAAAGCTCGAGTTGCAAAGATGCTGGAAAGGAACTTGAGGTTACAGAATCACTGAAGAGGAAGCCTAGGGTGCACAAAAGTTCCAACAAAAGGTGGGAATGAATATAGAAAGGTTGGAATGGATAGCGACGTGTAAAGAAATTGGTTGGGAAATGGAAAGTGCTGAAGCAATGAAAAAAAAAATGAACGCGGGAAAGGCCGAGATGTCGGAAAGTACGGATTGTAGAGATAGAGGCACGGAAAGTGGGAGCAAGGGTTGCATAAAGACACTAAAAATGTTAATGGGAGTGAAGAGACGTTCAAAAAGACTGACGGCTGCTGAGACCGTGGAAAGAATAGGGAGATATAGAGACCGTAGAAGACAGGATATATTACACCCAGAGGTGTATTTCTCTCTGAGTGTATATGCTGAGAGCTTACTTTAGTCCCCATTTTAAGGATTAGAGTATTCTTGTCGGGTAGTGGAAAGGTTACGTGCGGCCTTAATTACCCCTAGTGTAGTAGGTAAACTTTAAACCCCCATTAACCAGAGACCCTAGTACTGAGAATGTAGATACAGAGACGGTGACAAGAAAAGTCATGGGATACAGCGACGGTGTAAAGGAAACCCGGAATGGAATATCTTTTGGATTGTAGGAAGGAGAAAATACAAAGAGAGAGAATGGAGATGAAGGTAAAAGGCACAAGAATGCTGGGTAGTAAAATTAAGTGTACATTTAAAATGAGACAATAATAAATTGCAACTGTTGGATAATGGTGCAAAAGACGACCGAAGATGAAGGTTGTCTCGTAGCTTGGTTGGTAGCACACTCACCTCACACACTGAGGTCCGTGGTTCCATCCCAGGTACGGGGGGAAACATTAGAGCGTGTTTCCTTCAGATACCTGCTGTCCTTGTTCACTGAACAGTAAATAGGTACCTGGGTGTTAGCTGACGTATGGTTGCATCCTGAGGACAAAATTAACCTAATTTGCCCGAAATGCTCTGCATAACCAGGGGCTTTCTATACATAATGTCATTGATGTCAACTACGGTCTGTAGAAATAAAGATTATTATTATTATTATTATTATTATTATTATTATTATTATTATTATTATTATTATTACTAATGTTGCTTAAATTGCCGAAGGAAAAGGATAACTGGAACTGCTGAATGTTAACCAACTCACTGCCTGGAAAGGAATCCTGAAGCTACTGTAAATTAACCAAGTCACCACCTGGAAATGAAGATCATGTGCGAGTGTCTGCTCGTCCTGCAGACTCTAATTAAATCATTAACGTTCCTGAAGGCAGTTCTTGGGTTAGCCAACTTGACATAAGCCGAGTAAAGGTACATAGTTAACACGGGCCTGTGATAATATACTCGGTGTGATGCAAACTCGGATTTTTATGGTCATATGATGCATTTGGCGTTTTTCCCAGACTGTACCCTGTAGCCAGTTTCCTTTCTTCTGTATTCTAATTTCTTTGTACTTATCCTGACTAAATTCCAGTAGCCACTTATCTGACTACTTTTGCATCCTACTCAAGATGCCTTGGAACTTTTGTCTGTGTATTTACAATGACTTGTGTGTACATATATAGGCTGGAGTGTGTATACTAGTGTGCACGTGTACTAGTTGGTGTGCATACATTGACGTGTGTGCGTATAGTGTCTTATAGTGTCTTGATTCTAGTGACTTTCTTGATACAGTTCAGGATTGCTTTTTAGAACAGGTTGTGACAGAACCAACTAGAGGAAACAATCTGCTTGACTTGGTTCTTGCCAACAAAGATTCAATAATTAATATTGAGGTTAATGATGAGCTTGGGGAAAGTGATCACAAATCACTTAGTTTCAATATATCATGGAATTACTCAGATAACTGCAATCAAATCTCTGTCCCAGATTTTCGCTTGGCCGACTTCATGGGACTGAAAAATTACCTGGGTGGGCTAAATTGGGATGTCCTGACTATGGGTCAGGTAGGTGATCTTGGTAGCCAATATGACGTTTTTCAGAGCATAGTTCTAGCTGCCCAGACAACTTTTGTTCCGAGTAGGGAAATTAGATCTAACAAAAATGATCCCAAATGGATGAACAATAGATTAAAACATCTCATTGGTCAAAAGAGAGGCATATATAGGCGAATCAAAAGAGGGGATGGGCAGTTAAGAAATCAATATATTAAATTAAAGAGAGAAATAAATGAATAAGAAAAGCAAAAAGGGATTATGAGGCTAAAGTCGCAAGGGATTCAAAGACTAACCCAAAAGGGTTCTTTCAGGTATACAGAAGTAAGATTAGAGACAAGATTGGCCCACTTAAGAGTAACTCTGGTCAGATCACTGACAGTGATAAGGATATGTGTGAAATTCTCAATACCTACTTCCTCTCAGTTTTTACCCAGGAAAATACTAGCGATATTCCTGACATAATAGATTATGCAGAACAGGATGATAATAAACTGTGCACGATTGAGGTAACTAGTGACATGGTCCTCAGACAAATAGAGACACTAAAACCTAACAAATCCCCAGGTCCTGATGAACTGTTTGCAAGGGTGTTAAAGGAGTGTAAAGAGGAACTTAGCATACCTTTGGCTAATCTTTTTAACATATCACTACAAACTGGCATAGTGCCTGATAAGTGGAAAATGGCAAATGTAATACCAATTTACAAGGCAGGTGACAGGTCCTTGGCTTCGAACTATAGATCAATAAGCCTTACCTCCATAGTGGGAAAATTTATGGAATCAATAATTGCCGAAGCAATTCGTAGCCATCTTGATAGGCACAGATTGATTAATGAATCTCAACACGGTTTTACAATGGGGCGTTCCTGTCTTAAGAATTTACTAACTTTTTCACTAAGGTGTTTGAGGAGGTGGATCATGGCAATGAATATGATATTGTGTATATGGACTTCAGTAAGGCTTTCGATAAAGTTCCACACCAGAAGCTGTTGAAGAAACTTAAGGCACATGGAATAGGAGAAATTTTTTCCTGGGTAGAGGCATGGCTGACAAATAGGCAGCAGAGAGTTTGCATAAATGGGGGCACGTCACAAGCGGTGTTCCACAGGGGTCAGTGTTGGGCCCGTTGTTGTTCACAATTTACATAAACGACATAGATGAGGGAATAAATAGCGACATAAGCAAATTTGCTGATGACACCAAAATAGGCCGTCCGATTCATTCTAATGAGGACACTAGAGCACTCCAGGATGATTTGAATAGACTGATGCAGTGGTCGGAGAAGTGGCAGATGCAGTTTAATATTGACAAATGCAAAGTTCTAAATGTTGGACAGGTAAATAATCATGCCACATATAAACTAAATAATGTAGATCTTAATACTACTGACTGCGAAAATGATTTAGGAGTTCTGGTTAACAGTAATCTAAAACCAAGACAACAGTGCATGAGTGTTCGCAATAAAGCTAACAGAATTCTTGGCTTCATATCTAGAAGTATAAATAATAGAAGTCCTCAGGTTGTTCTTCAACTCTATATATCCTTGGTTAGGCCTCATTTAGACTATGCTGCTCAGTTCTTTTCACCGTATTACAGAATGGATAGAAATGCTCTGGAAAACGTACAGAGGAGGATGACAAAGATGATCCCATGTATCAGAAATCTTCCCTATGAGGATAGACTGAGGGCCCTGAATCTGCACTCTTTCGAAAGGCGTAGAATTAGGGGGGATATGATCGAGGTGTATAAATGGAAAACAGGAATAAACAAAGGGGATGTAAATAGCGTGCTGAAAATTTCCAGCCTAGACAGGACTCGCAGCAATGGTTTCAAGGTGGAAAAATTCAGATTCAGGAAGGATATAGGAAAGCACTTGTTTGGTAATAGAGTTATGGATGAGTGGAACAAACTCCCGAGTACAGTTATTCAGGCTAAAACGTTGTGTAGTTTTAAAAATAGGTTAGATAAATACATGAGTGGGTGTGGGTGGGTGTGAGTTGGACCTGACTAGCTTGTGCTGCTGGGTCTGGTGCCGTGCTCCTTCCTTGAGTGGAGGTGGCCAGACTGGGTGGGTTATTGGGCTAATCCGGGGGGGGTGGGTCATTGGACTTATCCGGGGGGGGGGGGCATGGACCTGCTCCGCATGGGTCAGTAGGCCTGTTGCAGTGTTCCTTCTTATGTTCTTATGTGTGTATATTGACGTGCGTACTTGGTGGCTAGCGCCCTGCAGAGCTGACGCAGTGGGCGGCGCTGGGAAAAGAATGGCTTGAGACGGGGCATGATAATGACTCTCGAAATGAGACTTTGATGTGGGAGGTAATGTTGTTACCACTGTGTGGGAAAGGGGGGTAATCTTCTTCTTCTTCTTCTTCTTCTTCTTCTTCTTCTTCTTCTTCTTCTTCTTCTTCTCCTTCTCCTTCTCCTTCTCCTCCTCCTCCTCCTCCTCCTCCTCCTCCTCCTCCTCCTTACTCGTCATCTCTTATCCCTCCTTCATTAGTTCCTGTTCATCGGTGTCTTGTCTGCTCCTCCAGGTCTTCTTCTGCCATCTCACTTGAACTTTTTCCACTTTTACTTCCGCTTCTCTATCCTTAACTTCGTATGTCTTTTCTTCTCTGACATATTATATCTCGTATTAATATTTACCTCTTATTTCCTGTGCTTTTCTCCTCTTACATTTTGCTTGTGTCTTCACGTGTACTTCTGCTCTTTATCTTTCTTTGTACATCTTTTCGTTTTTATTAACGTCTTTTTCTTCTTATTCTTAGAGAATGAGGAAAAGAGAGAGAGGAGGAGGAGGTAGAAGAGATATAGGAGCCACCGCTTCCTCTTCATACTCTTCCTCTTCCAGTTTCTGGTATTCCTAATCCTCTCCGCCGTCTCTTCCATTGCTCACCTGTCTTCCTGTTTCCTCAGTAAACGTTCATTAAGACCAACTTACAGTCTTGAAACTTACCTGGTTAAGAACCATGTAGTGTACTCGCCTATTTGCATTTGCCGGGTTCGAGTCTCAGCTTCTGACCTCTCCTCTTAACATCATAAGATTGCTTTTCACAAGTGTCCTACCTCATGGGGATCTGTTGTATTTATCCTTAAAACTGTGTATGGTACCTGCCTACATCATCTCATCGAAGTCATTCCACTTCCTGACTGCCTTGAGGCTGAAAAGATACTTCCTAACAGCCCTATGTGTATGCGAGTAAGCACCAATTTGTAGTTACTGTACCTATGTGTGGCTAGAGGAGCAGAGTCATGCTCGTGTTGTCCTTTTTCATTAATATACTTGCCATATAATTCTTTTTAAATGTCAATAGTTCTATCACTTAATGCCACCTCTTTCAATTTATTCCATTCTTCTACCACTGTATTTGTAAAAAAAAAAATCCTATTATCCCATTAATTTATACTTGTAGCCTCCTGTTATCCTTCTTCTGTTCTTTGATATCCTTTTATAATCTTCTATGTTATTATATATCTTTTTTAGCCACTGTGGCTATCTTAAATATTTTCAGCTTTTCGCTATTATTTACGTTTTATGAGCGCTGGGATCTTTGTAACTCTTACTTGTATCTTTTTTCTAAATGTGTGTGTGTGGGGGGGGAGGAAGGGAGGTTCCAACAGGTGAAGAGTTAAGTGCACATGATCAGTTTTAGAAATATGTAGAGTAAAATCTGAGGGTATTTGATGTCTTTTATTGTGCTTAAAGATTATACAGCGCAGAGGTGGTCCAGGTGTTGACTACATGACCCGTGTCTTGGCTAGGTGACCCAGGTCTTGGCTAGGTGACCCAGGTCTTGGCTAAGTGATCCCTAGGCCTGGTCAGGTGACCCAGGTTTTGGATAAGTGATCCCTAGTCTTGGTTAGGTGGCCCAGATCTTGGCTAGTTAATCCACATCACATTTGGTGACCCTAATCTTGGTCAGGTGACCCAGGTTTTGAACATTTTGCTAGCTATGCTGCTAATTATTGTGGCTGCAAAGTGATGAGGAATGAACACATACGACTGATTGTTCTCATTCCTCGCAAGGAAGATTGAGCCAGGAGAAAGAGCTGAGGAAAGAAGGGGAGACCAGGAAAGGGAGAGAGAGAGAGAGGGAGAGAGAGAGAGACGGGAAAAGTATAAAGGGAACCAGGAGAGACGGAAGAAGAGACAGATAGGTGGAAATCGTCTAGCAGAGGAACTAGCGAAGGAAGGAACTCACAGTAAGAGGAGCCAGGGAGAAAAAAAAATAGGAAATATCACCCAGGAATCAGTAGGAATAAAGCCTGAAAGAATAAGATACACGATAAGATTAGAAATAGGGATCATGGAGGAGGAGGAGGAAAAGGAAAAGGGCATAGTCTCTCCCTTCTCTTCTCCCACAGCGGGGCTCTCTCTCCCCCCTCCCCCGGCAACTCGTCCTCCCACAAAACTGTTGTTGTCCCACCAACTTTTCTCAGGGCTTGTGGGCGGATCCTTTCCATAAAGGTGAAGTTAGTGGCCCAAGTTGTGGCAAGGACGCCCACCGCCCGCCTCACTCCGTCCACCGCCCGCCTCACTCCGTCCACCGCCCGCCACTGTGGCCCGCCTCACTCCATCCACCTTCCGCCTCACTCCATCCACCTTCCGCCTCACTCCATCCACCTTCCGCCTCACTCCATCCACCGCCCGCCTCACTCCATCCACCTTCCGCCTCACTCCACCCACCGCCCGCCACACTCCATCCATCGCCCGCCTCACTCCATCCACCGCCCGCCTCACTCCATCCACCGCCCGCCTCACTCCACCCACCTTCCGCATCACTCCATCCACCTTCCACATCACTCCATCCACCTCCCGCATCACTCCATCCACCTCCCGCATCACTCCATCCACCTCCCGCATCACTCCATCCACCGCCCGCCTCACTCCATCCACCGCCCGCCTCACACCATACACCGCCCGCCTCACTCCATACACCGCCCGCCTCACTCCATCCACCTCCCGCATCACTCCATCCACCGCCCGCCTCACTCCATCCACCGCCGCCTCACTCCATCCACCTCCCGCATCACTCCATCCACCGCCCGCCTCACTCCATCCACCGCCCGCCTCACTCCATACACCGCCCGCCTCACTCCATCCACCTCCCGCATCACTCCATCCACCGCCCGCCTCACTCCATCCACCTCCCGCCTCACTCCATCCACCTCCCGCCTCACTCCATCCACCTCCCGCCTCATTCCATACACTGCCCGCCTCACTCCATCCACCTCCGCCTCACTCCATCCACCTCCGACTCACTCCATCCACCTCCGCCTCACTCCATCCACTGCCCGCCTCACTCCATCCACCCCCCCCCTCCCGCCCCCCGCCCACTTCCCGCTGGGTGGGCCTTATCACCGAAAAGAGAAGGAAAGAAAATATAAAACAAAGAAAAAAAAGGGATGTGCGGAAAAGGGATGAACGTAGAGAAAGATTAGAGGCAACGAGAGGAAGAAAGAAAATGGAGAATGTAAGGAAAGAGAAGAAATAAGATACTAAACAGAAAGGAAACAGAGAGAGAGAGAGAGAGAGAGAAAGTAACGGATGACTGGAGCAAAATTGTGAAGGACAGCAGCAATAACTGGGAGAGATTTTGGAAATTTAAAGAGAAAGAGAAGGTACTGTAAAAGGAAGATTAGTGTTCCAGAGAGAGTGAGAGAAAAGGTAGAGAGATACTGATAAAGAGAGAGTTGTAGGTGGTCAGAGAAAGGGAGCTTACACACATTCTCTCTCTATCACACACACACACACACACACACACACACACACACACACACACACACACACACACACACACACACACACACACATTCACACACACATTCACACACACACACATTCACACACACACACATTCACACACACACACACACACACACACACACACACACACACACACACACACACACACACACACACACACACACACGAAGCTAAAGGGGAAACTTATGATGAAAGAAAGCAGGAGGAGAAAAAAGCGATTGAAGACATCATGAAGGTGATAGGCGAGGGGGACATGACCCAGGTGGCAAATTTTCGGAGAATTGGGTGGTTCGCAAAGAAAAGGAATCGGCCTTTCAAAGTAATTTTCAAGGCAGAATCAACCCGAACCATGATCCTGCAGGAGAAAGCACGGCTGAGAGGCAAGCAGGAGTTCCGGAGTGTGTACCTCGACCGAGACAGAACACAGGACGAAAGGAAGACAATGAAAGAGAGAGTTCAAAAACGAAAGGAGAAATGGGAGGAAATGAAAAAGGAGAGCAGAATAACCCAGGATCAAATGGAAGGACAAGCGCACCCCCCAGAAACACCTGCAGAAGGACTCCAGCCACGACACCCCCAAGGCAACTGAACAATCCAAACCAACCATCACACACCAATCCCTCTGTTTCCACCCCCCGCACCACAGTTACAGTATTAGAACAGAAGTTGAAGGTTTGGTACACAAATGCAGATGGATTAACGAATAAACATGAGGAATGGCAAGAAAGAATCAATGAGAAGTCCCCAGACATCATAGCAGTTACAGAAACAAAACTCATGGAGACAATAACAGATGCAATCTTCCCACCAGGATACCAGATCATGAGGAAAGATAGAAGGGGCAGGGGGGGAGGTGGGGTTGCTCTGCTCGTAAAAAACAGATGGAAATTCGAGAAAATGGAAGGAATAGATGAGACGGGAGAAAGAGACTACATAGCAGGTACACTTCAGTCGGGGGAACACAAAGTGGTCATTGCAGTGATGTATAATCCACCACAGAACTGCAGGCGGCCAAGAGAGGAATATGAAGAGAGCAACAGAGCAATGGTGGACACACTTGCTGAGGTGGCAAGAAGAGCTCACTCCAGCAGAGCAAAGTTGCTGGTTATGGGGGATTTCAACCACAGGGAGATTGACTGGGAAAACCTGGAGCCACATGGGGGTCCCGAAACATGGAGAGCCAGGATGTTGGACGTGGTGCTGGAAAACCTCATGCACCAACATGTTAAGGACACTACCAGAGTGAGAGGGGAGGATGAACCAGCAAGATTGGACCTTGTGTTCACCCTGGGCAGCTCAGACATTGAGGACATCAAGTATGAGAGTCCCCTAGGAGCTAGCGACCACGTGGTTCTGTGCTTTGAATACATAGTAGAGCTGCAAGTGGAGAGAATAACAGGAGTAGAATGGGAAAAACCTGACTATAAAAGAGGGGACTACATAGGGTTGAAGAACTTCCTGCGGGAGGTCCAGTGGGACAGAGAACTGGCAGGAAAGCCAGTAAATGAAATGATGGAATATGTAGCAACAAAATGCAAGGAGGCAGTGGAAAGGTTCATTCCCAAGGGCAACAGTAACAACGGGAAGACCAGAACAAGCCCCTGGTTCACCCGACGGTGTAAGGAGGCAAAAACAAAGTGCAATAGAGAATGGAAAAAGTACAGAAGGCAGAGAACACACGAAAATAGGGAGATCAGTCGCAGAGCCAGGAATGAGTACGCACAGGTAAGGAGGGAGGCCCAGCGACAGTATGAAAATGACATAGCATCGAGAATCAAGACTGACCCGAAACTGTTGTATAGCCACATCAGGAGGAAGACAACAGTCAAAGACCAGGTGATCAGATTAAGGACAGAAGGTGGAGAACTCACAAGAAATGATCAGGAGGTATGTGAGGAGCTGAACAGGAGATTCAAGGAAGTTTTTACAGTAGAGACAGGAAGGGCTGTGGGAAGACAGAACAGAAGGGAACATCAAGAGGGAATATACCAACAAGTGTTGGATGACATACGAACAACTGAGGAGGAGGTGAAGAAACTCTTAAGTGACCTTGACACCTCAAAGGCGATGGGACCGGACAACATCTCCCCATGGGTCCTTAGAGAAGGAGCAGAGATGCTGTGTGTGCCTCTAACCACAATCTTCAACACATCCCTTGAAACTGGGCAACTACCTGAGAAATGGA